>NC_090788.1:14957500-15072500 GCF_040054535.1 Antennarius striatus
CCAAGACATGGAGATTAATGTCTTATTTCATTGAGCTCTTTTACACAACTGGATACTAAGTATAACATATTATATATTTATGAAATTACCTTTTCTGTCTCCAAAATTTGACGTGTCCAGCTTCACAATGCCATCTGAAAAGGTGCAGACATTTATTGAACTTATTATTAATTTTAATTGATGATTCACACACAACCCCCAAAAACGCACGCGCGCGCGCACACACACACACACACACACACACACAGTGACTGAAGAAGCAACGTACCGACTCTCTCCACATCAGTCACGTGGTCCAAGTAGTCTCTCTTCCCCAGGTAGAGGGTCAGCTACCAGACAGAAGGAAGGGAAACAGTTCAGAGGCCGTCTCTGATTGAAGAACTCATGAATGAACAAATGTAGACTCACCCCTCCATTTCCACTAGTCTTCTTGAAAACCCTGTCGAAAAGGGAGAAATGTCCATTTAATTTGTATGTTCATCTTATTTCTTCAGTTAGGCCTCTCACAAATAGCAGCTGACAGATCAAATGACATTTCATCCCTTAACAATCAGAAGTAATGAGTTTTGTGTATGAAAAGATGCAATATTGACTGTGGAGGACTAGACAAACCAAGATGTTTGTGCATGTAAATAAATTCCCACTGGCAGAGTGATTGTCTGGATTAACCAGATGAAATAATGAGTTTTAGACTCACTGGGTAAAACAGGGTCCTTTGCAGGCAGCAGAAGGGCTGCTAATCCCTTATTCCCCTTCATCCAGTTAGGAACAGCTAAGTGTGGAGCAGCTTTACCTCATTGCACCCAGACTGACAGGCTGGCCAAGATGCTTTCTACTAGAACTGTACTAATGTACAATCACATTTAAACTGCCATTTTACTAAGCTGTTGCAAACCTGGGATTAGGACTTTAAAACTACTTGTCACTGTTGGGAATTGGCTGACCCGAGTCAAAGTGCAGAGTTAAAACCTATTGTCAGTGTTTCAGTGTTTTTTTAATGTGTGTTCTAAAACTCTGAGGTCAAAGGTCATATCAGCTTGAACCGTGAATGTAATATTATTGTGGTAGGTTTTTATGTTCAGTATTTGAACAGCACCTTAACAAAAGAAGGACTCTTTTACAGTCGAATCATTTCCCTCTGAAACAGGTAAGCATGACTTTTGGAGAACATAATCAAAAGCAGCAGGTAAACAACACTTACTTTGCCATCTCTGAAGAAAGGTGAGAAGTTATTGGGGTGCTCTGTGGGAAGACATGAAAAAAGAAGTGACCTTAGGTTAACCGGAGGTCGTCTCATCAGTTGTGAGACATCGACAGTTCACCGATTGTCGGCCCGGCAGTGAGTTTTTGTTTTAAAAGGTACCGAAGGTTAATCCTGTTTAGGGCCTGAGCCAAACTTCAAGACACACACACGCACGCACACACGCACACTCACACGCACGCACGCACACACACACACACACACACACACACACGATTATGCCACAGTGTGTTCTCTTCAGCAGTGCCAAAGCTATTCATGGAAACTTAAATGGATGAAAACCATTCAGTAATTTGCTGCAGTATTCCTGGTCCCACTGGGACACTGAGTCTCAACAGCGTTCCTCTACCACTTAAATGACTGACAGGTCTGATGTTTGATATTATTAATTTCTCAATTTATCTGAAGGCATCATTTGCTACTCTGAGACTGATGGACCTTATTCACTCGTCAGGTTTACACAGTGTTGTGAAAGATATTTATTCCTAGATTGAGAGTTTAATTGGACAGAAATATGAAAGTGACTGTAACATAGTTTATATCAAGAAGTATGTCATTTTCACTTGCCCTCAACCTTTACGACTTCACTTCTATGATCAGTGGAGTTTTTGACAATCTTATTTAGAACACACTGTTGTCACATATCCAGGAGCAATGGCTTGGCAGCAACTGAACAGTCAGCACCTCCTTTCTTTGATTCTTGAAACAAATGCCATAATATTTGAGTATTAGCTAACAGGTAAAAGTTAGAGTAATGTATATAGTATATTATCATGCATACTCATCATAATGGTAATTGTTGGGTGCATAAAACTGATCAAATGTGGCAAAAGGTGTGACTTTTTCTCGAAACATTTCTGTTTTCACAGAACCGCAGAAAAGATCCTATTAGAAAAATTGGTATCTATTATTTATTAGTAACTAATATCTTTATTAGCTCAGCATGAATCCAATACAGTTCTGTCCAACTAGAGGAAGCTTTTGAAACAAGTTCATTGTCATGGTAACCCAGCAATACATTTTTAGAGTTCTGTAATCAGCAGTCTCCCTTTTGTTGTAGCACGTAAAGAAAGACAGATTTTTCTGGCGCCAACATTTTAAATCTTTTACACTGTGAGCCCATATTGTTTAATCTAATTAGTGCATCATACCTAAAACGTATTGACATGCACGTCGTGAATATCCTCAATAAAATCATCCGCTCATTCATCGTTCCATTCGTGACATGAAGAAGCGTTACCTGTTCTGTGGCGTCTGGCAGCTCAGCCAAATGTCGACGGTAACTTGCAGGCAGCAGCCGGCAACAGTTGAGCTCCCCTTTTATAGTTGCAGCCGCTTTCTGTGCATCGTTCAGGCTTAACTGGTTCACTATTGTTTCCACTGCCAACTTCGTAATCCAATTAAGCAATCAACAGTTAGCTTTTTTTGGACTACAAAGGGTTTAATAATACCAGCCAGTTAAATCACAGACGCACCACATAACTGTAAGGTAGTAGCGAGTGGAGTTCTCTTCACACCGATGTAAACCAGGAGACAGTCTTCTTCAGTTTTGAGCCTTTTTTAAGACCAGGTTACCTCAGGAGAATCAGTGTTTTTATTTTTACAAGAAATATCAATATGAGGTTTGCTACATGTTTGGTTTCTGCTTGACAACAGCATTTAGAGATGTGAAAGTCTTTATGAGTCTGTTTTATAAAAAGAGTCATGATACTCTACGTACATTGCACTTCAGAACACACATCTAAATAAGATTCTTTATTATATTATTTTGCAACTTATTGTATTGATCTCATGAGGGAACCAATAATGGAAATTATGAATTAGGCAAGAAAAAGAATACGTATAAAGAATATGATATGAATGAATGAATATGTAGGACAGATTAGGGCGGGGCTTTTCTGAATCACTTTGAACTGAATGCTGCTGCATAACTCCACACTTTCAGCCCAAAGATCAGTTTATTCATCCTGTAGCTTCACTTTCCGATCATTTCGTCCACACTGACTGTATTCTATGAAATTAATCTGACTTTGCAAAGTAACTAGCAGTGAAAGTTCTAAAATTAACCTAGAACAAATCTGCTGAAATGTTCTAAATACTAGAAAGCAGACAAGTATAATAAAGTATCAGTATTGTGCCTTTCACTACTTGATTGAATCTATGCACACATCATTTCTACTATCATTCCCAGAGGTTTGAACCTTTTTCCTCATACCTAGGTGTTATTTGAGAAAACATGTAGATAAAATCCTCATCTAAAGATTATATGACTAAAGTTCCAAGATGAACTCTACCTGTCCCGGTGACCTCCAGGCCACCAGGACAACCCACAAGGCAAGGGTCACTCAGCCGTCAAAGATCTCCATGATTGCGTAAAACTTTCTTACATTCACATCGCTGAAGCTAATCTAATTGTGATCTGAATGAGTGGGTTCAAGTGAAAACACCTACAGTAGGCTCAGGTTTTATCAGAAGAGGTCACATTGCCTCCCAATTTATCGCTGTTTCGTCTGCTTTGCAATCTGCTTCCCAGAAACGTGTGTCCTCTCCTACCGTCTGCGTCTTGATGGGCCAACCCAAACACAACGTGACAGCGTGATTCCCTCTGAGGAGGAGCCTCCTGCTGTGCACAACAATGAATATCCAACACTCACGTGCATTATCGTACAATTAACACACGGGGGGGAGCAGAATATGTGTAACTATTCTTGGTTTTTGGCTTTTTTTCTGCTCTTGGTTCTCTCGTCCTTCCTCATCTTGTTCTCCTTGTGTGTGTCTGTCTGAGGAAGACTATGGACATAGCAAACACTTGTGTTACATGTGTGTAATACAAAAATTCAGAATTAAAACTATTAATTGAACTTACTGATAGCAAGGGAGAAGCAAACGGGTGACAGAGATGGACAGCTGAAAAAAAGAACTAAATTATATAAAGGTTAAAATGTTGAGTATGAACATGAAGATATTTTTAGTTAAATCTTTCTCCACCACTCCTGTCTTCAGCCACAGAGTGATAACAGGTTTATTATATCAAGAAGAATTCTCTGTACCTGCGGAGTGATTTTAATGTTATTTTAAACCTTAACAAAGCATACTCAAGACAAATTTGTCTTTTTTAGAAAAATATTATTTGATAACTTATTATATGTAAAAGTCAAGGAGGACACCAATCTGTAAAGAAAAAACACACGGAAAGTAAAAGTCCTGATCTTGAAAATCCCCAGTTGGAACGGTTCCCATGTACTGAGAGGTTTTATTTAAGACCTGCTGAGTGGTCTAAATGCAGATGGCTGAGCCATTTTAAGAGCAGACGATAGAGGCTGTCATGGTTTACTGTAGGACCCAAATGCGCAGACGTCAGGTAAAAGGTAAAAAGAGATTTATTTGACAACGAATGTGATGAGATGGAAAGGAGGGTCCGGCCGATTGGCGACCCTCAGATTGAGAAGGAACAATGTGGGTTCCGTCTTGGTCGTGGAACAATGGACCAGCTCTTTAATTTCGCAGGGATCCTAGAGGGGGATTGGGAGTATGAACATCCAGTCTACATGTGTTTTGTGGACTTGGAGAAGGCGTACGATCGGGTCCCCAGGGATATACTGTGGGAGGTACTGCAGGAGTATAGGGTGAGGGGGCTTCTCCTCAGGGCCATCCAATCCTTGTACACCCAAAGTGAGAGCTGCGATCGAGTTCTCGGCAGTAAGTGGGACTTGTTCCGAGTAGCTGTTGGCCTTCGCCAGGGCTGCACTTTATCACCAATTCTGTTCGTGATTTTTATGGAAAGGATATCGGGGCGTAGTCGTGAGAGAGAGAGAGAGAGAGAGAGAGAGAGAGAGAGAGAGAGAGAGAGAGAGAGAGAGAGAGAGAGAGAGAGAGAGAGAGAGAGAGAGAGAGAGAGAGAGAGAGAGAGAGAAGCAACTGCAAAGAAGCAACTGAAAATCCTGACAGAGGCGTCACTAATGATGACTAATAACACCAATAATGATGGAAGTGTCTCATTCAGCCAATGAGCAGCAACATAAACAAGTATTATATGAGAGCAGGATGAGATCAAACAAACTGATGCACGTCCATAAGAAGATGAGGTTCTAAGAAGTGAAGTGTAATTTTGCATAAGCAAGACAGAATGAAATGAATAAATGAAATGAATGAAGCTAATATCTAGCCTGCACAGGAGACTGAAACCCAAACATCCTGTAACCTGATGGTGATAAGAGACAGCCTTCTGTACTAAAACACTGTCATGAGTATAACGCAGCGACAGTGCTAACATTTTAATGATATGAATATGTCATTATATAGCTATTAGATATCAAAGTCAGAAGTAGTCATCATTTGGGATCGTTTCTGACCTGGAATGAACCACTTCTTATGAAACTCTTGTGAAGGGGTTCCACCCACCAGTGAGAAAAAGCAGGTCTGGCGCCATCTAGTGGGTAACCGGGGAATAGGCGAGTGCTCTGACTTGCCCTTTATTTTACTTTCTAAAACTGCTTCACTTGATCGTTTCTGTCCGCCAAGGTTGTAAGTAAATTATACCACTGGTTCGTTCCTCCAGATTATTCTACACCTGCAGTCTAAGATTACAAAACAGATATTTCTCCAAAGTCATTAGAAACACCAGACTTTACATCCCGAAATCGGTCTGTTCTGAATTTGCAGGAATAATTACATTTGCATTCATGCAATACAATCACGGAGCGTGGTTGTATTTCTAGGCTTTGACGTCAGGTGAGTGAAACACACCCCGCCATCCCGGTCCAAACCAGGAGCGACTCTGCTGAGGTGCGCACCCGGATCAGCGCTCGGCCCGCCCGCACACCGCAGTGCAGGTTACGGCGCGTCTCTGCGGCTACTCCCTCCCGGCGCACCTCCAGGGAGAAGACAGGAGAAGACAGCAGCCATGGCGGAGTCCAACCCGCTGCGGGGCTTCCCCCGTCTGCGCCGGGCCGCGGTAAGTTTCGCCTGGAGGTGGGGAGAGGATGAGGATACTGCAGCAGAGAGAGGAGCGGAGGCGCTCAGGACCGTCCGGGACTGCGACACGGATGCTGGGACGAACCGGCGCTGCAAACTGCAGGAAGAGATGTCAGATGGTGTTCGGTTTGAAGCCCCGACAGACGAAATCAGTTCAGCGTTTGCAATGCGTGTGTCCCGGTCAGGCCAATGACAAATGACTATGTGTGTGTGGGTGTGTGTGGTCTGTAACTGCGGGCATTGTGGGACATACCGGGTTTGGCACTGCAGTCTGGAGAATCTACAACACCTGCACTTCTATTGAACAGACCTCTGAAGGCAGATGTTCACACTCATCTAGTGATCCATCCAAACATGCTGATGCATTCAGGTTTTTCCTAACGTGGTGCTTCAAACACATAGTTGTGTTTTGTTCTCAGGCCAGCAGCGTTTGGTTTCATGTGTCTCGTTTTGATGGAAAAGCATCCAATAAAAGAAAGTCTTTCAGTAGAGTCCGGATAGACTAACAAACATTTAGTTGATAGACTTTCTCAGGTTAACCAGGCCACATGATATCCCAGGTCACTGATAACCCAGCACTGGTCAAGATATGGGGAACGCCAATCATAAACCTCACACATAGAGAGAGACAGCCTTCACGCTCATATTCAGCAGCAAGGGGAAACGTTACTGATATTGCATGATTTAGGACCGTGGGACAGATGGACCATCCAAACCATGATGAGACAAGGGTATAGTATTTGGAAAATTAACACCACCGACTTTTATTTCTCATGCCACTCTGCTCAAAGACTAAAGGTATTTAAATAAGCAGTTTACTTCAGAAAATTACTTTTGCTGCATCTTTTAGTCCAAAACAGAGCAGTCAGAAAATACATTAGTTACAGACTAGAAACAGAGAATACAGTAATTGAAAACTTGGAGACAATCATGTAAATGCTATTGTGGAGTTGGGAGATGGAGGGTAAGACCAGTCAGCTGATTGTGAAGATGAGTGAAGGAAGAGCAGAGGAGCTGACGGTCACTCCTGCTGATGCTGTGTTTTACTGTTTGGCTGCCAGAATAGCGACTTTAAACCGTCCACAGTTCTGACTGTACAATGTCTTTCTGTACTGCTCGAGTCTAATCCAACAAACGTGATGGAGGATGAATCTACAGACCACAGTTCATCACACCGCCATAAATATCAGACGTCCTGAATCTTCTATGTCAGAATGATGGGTTTAAATTTCTCCCTAATACTGATTTACAGGTTTTACTTGTTTCTTAGATACCCCTACATCTCAACTCAGCAGTTTAGTCCAGAGTTTACTTCAGCGTCTAAGTGTCCAACAGCCTTTCAATCAGGAATCACGAGTGAATGAAGCAAAGATATTTGTTTTCAGCAGCAGATGGCTTGTGACCATTTCTGAGAAAGTGTCTGCCAATCGGGCTCTTCGGAGAGATTCTGATGGAAGAGCTACTGCCCTGAGCAGCAGCAGCTAGATAAACCCAACATGGAGTCCAGACGCCGGAAAGGAACATTTAGCTAGAGCACATGTGTCAAACTCAAGCATGTGTCAAACTCACTCTGGGGGCCAAATGTGGCCCCCAGAGTGTCCAAAAATAAATCGGTCAAAAGTGTGCTTTGACCAAAAACCACATTTCCCACAATGCAGTAATTTAGCCTATTTTAAACTTTGACAAATATCTTTTTTTTTTAAATTCACTTGGATAGTTTAGTAACATTTAGTAACATAACATCTGGTTACATCTGGCCCTTTGAGGACAGCCATTATGATGACGTGGACCTCAGTGATAATGAGTTTGACACCCCTGAGGTAGAGGTTGAGTAAACAAAGAATAAATTGCACTTTTTCTTCTTTCAGACTTCGTTCCCAGGAAACCTCCATCTGGTTTTGTTGCTCCGCCCCACCGGTTTGCTAAGCAACACCCCGAGTCCGTCTTCCAGCACCGACCTTGGTTTTCGCTTCAGCCAGGATGACTTCCTGTTAAAGATGCCGGTAAGAGGGATTGAAAGGAAAACTACCGAATACATTCAAATCTTCTCTTCTCTTCTCTTCTCTTCTCTTCTCTTCTCTTCTCTTCTCTTCTCTTCTCTTCTCTTCTCTTCTCTTCTCTTCTCTTCTCTTCTCTTCTCTTCTCATTTGTCAGTTTGTTGTTCTGTTTTTGTAGGTGGTGATGCTGCGTTCAGTCGGCGACCTTCTGCGCTACATTGATGAAAATCACCTGACATCAGACTTCAGTGCAAAAGTAGAATATTGCCAAAGTGACTGGATTGTCCTCCGTTCGGTACGTACTTTACATCTGTAGCGGCTCTGACTGAGGTAAACCTGTTTATTCCAAGCTGCACACTTTCCAGCAACTAGCAATGTACAAACAGCAGCGTACAGGATGCAATCTCCACAAAGAATTAGGTCAGACTAATGAGTTTGTCGTCATGATCATGTGTCTGAAGGCCATTGAGACCTTCGCAGTGACGGTGAAGGAGATCGCCCAGGTGCTGCAGAGCTTCGGGTCAGAGCTGTCTGAGACGGAACTCCCGGACGAGGCGAATGCCATCGAGTTCTTGCTGCATTCACACACGCATCGATACCAACAGATGAAGGTAGCAATCAGCTGCTCTGTGTCTGGATGCCGTCGTTGTGAACTGGTTTTCATATTACCTGTTACCGCAGGATAATGTGCGGAATGTGCTGAAGGAGGGTCGCCTGCTGCTGTCCAACCTGGAAACATTCAAGGCTTCTAAGGGAGACGTAGAAGAGGAGAGGGACATAAGAGCTGATATGGACACTGTTCAGAGGTGCACAATTCATTCTGTAGGGACATCAACTGGACTCATTTTTTATGTGAGAAGAAAGACTGTCAGTTTGACGCTAACATTTTACTCAGTCGTTATTCCCCCATGTGTTTCAGGCTCCTGGTCCAGCTCAGAGACATGGAGGAAGCATTTGACGGCTTCTTTGAGAAACACCACCTGAAGCTGCAGCAGTACCTCCAGCTGCTTCAGTATGAAATGAGTTTCAAGCAGGTGAGATAACTGATCATAGTGTCACCCATTACCCTCTACTCTCCACAGCTGTGTTGATGATCTTTATCTATCACTCTGTTGGGGTAGATGGATGAGGTGATGAAGAGGATCACCGACCAGGAGAAGGACATTGCGTTTGTGGGAACCACGGTGGTTCAGACAGAACAACTGCTGAGGGACTTGGATACCCTGGATGCCCATGCTCAGGTAACACAACGGAGATGGGGTTTGACGGAATATCAAAAGTCAGGATACTTCTTTGTATTGATATGATGCTATGTGTGTTTGTGGATCAGGAGGAGATGACTCGTGCCCAAGTGGCGATCCTACACGGTCACCAGTTGGCCGCCAACCACCACTACGCCCTATCGCTCATCATTCAGCGCTGCAATGAGCTGCGTCATCACTGTGACATCATCACCACTGCCATACGCGCCAAGCGGGCCTCGCTCACTCGAGCACGAGACCTGCTCCTCCGCCTGGAGGCGGTAAAAATATTTTGTTATTCTAAAGTTTTCATTTAAGTAGCACACAACATATTTCATGTGTCTACAATTGATAAATTTCCTCTTATGACTCTTTCCTCACCCTGTGTTGTGTCCTATGTTTATGTGTGTTTGTCTATGCGCAGGCCCTTCGGTGGTGTGATGAAGGTGCCTATCTTCTGGCCAGTCAGATGGTGGACAGGTTCCAAACCAGAGAGGGAGCCCAGGAGGCGCTGCTGTGCCTGAGCTCTCACCAGGAGAGGGCGCCAAAGAACACCCAGGACACACTGAGTCTGGAGTTTGAAGCCACGCTCACGCCACAGCTGCAGGTCCTCAGAGGCTCCCGACACAAATACACAACAAACAAATAACTCACAAAATACCTCATTTTAGACCTTGTCTTTCTCTCTCTAGTCACAAGTCTCAATGGTAACAGAGAAACTGAACTCAGTTCAGTCCATGATCAAAAACAGAGAGCAGTGTCTGAGGAAGTTGGCAGATGTGCAAATCAGACCAGTTCAGCTAGTTGCCCCCAGACCTGAACCTGACCAGACCTCCCAGCGCTGCAAGTCACCCCTCTTTACCCCGAAGCATGGTATGACCCACCATTTTATTGGATATTATTGTGATTCAATTTGGCGACACGGTGGCGCAGTGGGTAGCGCCGTCGCCGCGCAGCTAGGCGGTGCCGGGTTTGGGTCCCAGTCTTTGCGGAGTTTGCATGTTCTCCCCGTGTCTGCGTGGGTTCTCCGGCTTCCTTCCACCTCCAAAAACATGCGCTTCAGGTTAATTGGCCGTTCCAAATTGCCCGTAGTGTGTGAGTGTGGCCTCTGCCATCATCATTTGTATTTTTGATTTAGTGTGGTTCTCTCTACAGGTGTAGATTTTAACGTCCTAAACTCAAAGTTCTCCTTTGACCTCCTTCCTGGCAAGAGAGCAGCGAGGAGGATCAACAGCCAACCCAAGGTGGGTGCTTTGGCAGCACTACTGATGGTTGGTCTGTCTCCGGATGGACGGTCTCGAAAATGCTCTGAACTTTACTTTCACTTCAGCATGAACTCACATTTGTAGTTTTGACTAAAAACTTTCAACTGTCAGACAGATTATTTTGCAAACTGGTACACACATTCACATCTCCATTAGCTTGAAGTGACCATGGTTACGTAAATCTGTCCTATCGTAAGGTTCAGATGTTGAAGATCATGTGGTGCTTCGGTTTATGCCTGGATTTAATTTTGTGTTGAAGGATCATTTTGTTTAGACAAGACAAACTTTAAGCCTAGTAGAACTGTCACCAACATTTAGCTCAGAGAACCACAGTTCATAACGCAGCATCACAGATCAAATAACAGTATTCCTATGAAAGATTTTTAATCATTGTATTTAAACTGTTGAACTGAGTAACGGGAGGCATCACTGCCATTGTTCGCAATTATTTCAGATTCAGTTCCTCATGTAGCAGAAATATTATTGTTTATTTTAGCATAATCATGAGGCAAGATTGGTATAGTATCAAAAGAATAAAATGAGGTAGCACCTCCTACAAATTTGCACAGAGCTCCACCTGACATACTTGTGTCATGTGTGTTCTGTCAGATTGAGGTAATGCATGATTTCCAAGGCAACCGCAGCTGTTTGTACGGCTCGGCCCCCGACACGGACTCGGAGGCGGAGGACAATCCAGAGCAGGTCACACGGTGAGCCGTCCTCCACCCACCACACCTGATGCTGGAGCTCCAGGCCTGTTTGTTGTATGTATTTATTGTTTACCTCTCTTTCTCTGTCATTCTGTTCATTCTAGCCGTATTACAAAGGAACTGATCGCTACAGAGAGGATCTATGTGGATGAGCTGCTCTCTGTCCTTCTGGTGAGTTTAGTTGTGAGATACTTTATAGAGGAGAGTACCAGGATGTTGGGCAAGAGAAGAAACACAAATACAAATCACAGATAATGTACCTTATTTACTTCTTCCAAGGAGATAATGTTTTTAATACACCTTTGTCAACAGGATAGCACAGAAACGTCTTGTCAAATTTAGATTAAACTTAGCAGTGGGGTTGAAAATTACTGGAGACCCTCCTCTCTTCTCCTTCCGTCAGGGTTACAGGGCAGAGATGGAGGATCCGTCTGTATCTAGTCTTCTTCCTTCTGCTCTATGCAGCCAGAAGGATGTTCTGTTTGGTAACATGCCAGAGATTTACCAGTTCCATAGCAGGCAAGACACACACATACACGCACCCACCCACCCACACACACACACACACACACACACACACAGGGAATTGTTTTTCCCTTCTTACACTCTGATCCACATTTCAATTTCCTGTCATTTTCCTTTATGACTTTCCATTCAGGATCTTCCTCCAAGATCTGCAGCGTTGCTTGGAGACACCACAGAGGGTGGGGGCTTGCTTCCTGCAAAGGGTGAGGAAACATGAGGAGAAACAGGAGAATGAAAATGATATGACGTCGTAAAAACTAGATTTACGTGTGTGTGTGTGTGTGTGTGTGTGTGTGTGTGTGTGCGTGCGTGCACGCGCAGAAAGAGAAGTTCCAGGTTTATGAGCGTTATTGTCAGAACAAGCCCCGTTCTGAGCTGCTGTGGAGAGAGTGTTCTGATTCTCCCTTCTTTCAGGTACCTATCCTCTGATATCTACTCCATGGACAACAACTCTGTCAATGTTGTTTGTTTTTATTATTTTAAAACACAATCATTGCTGCTTATGCATTTCAATAAAATCTGTACATGACAGATCTTTTCTTTTCTCTCCAGGAGTGCCAGCAGAAGCTAGATCATAAGCTGGGTCTGGATTCTTACCTCCTAAAACCAGTCCAACGTCTCACCAAGTACCAGCTGTTGCTCAAGGTTCTGCTCGTCAGAACCAAAACTAAATCAGCTTGTAGAAATTGTTACACAAATTTGAATACCTGTAACGTCAGAATTTCCTGCCATAATATTTTGCTTAATAATTACTTTTAAAATGTGAAAAAAGACCGAGACAAAGACACAGCGGCTTAATGAGTTGAGCGATCAAGGAAACAATAGCAGCACGCCGATCACACTGAGATACGAACAAAGACAAACTCCACACAAATATCTATGCAGGCAGTGATCATGTCAGAGGAAATGACAGGAAAAACACTGGTGTATGTGTGTTTGTGTCACTGTGTGTGTGTGTTTGTGTGTTTGTGTGTGTGTGTGTATCCTCAGGAGCTGTTGAAACACTGCACAGAGGAGCAGTACCGCTGCGAGCTCCAGGAGGCTCTGGACTCCATGCTGGAGCTGCTGAAGTCTGTCAATGACTCCATGCACCAGATCGCCATCACTGGATATCAGGTAATAATAATAATAATAATAATAATAATAATAATAATAATAATAATAATAATAATAATAATAATAATAATAATAATAATAATAATAATAATAATAATAATAATAATAATAATAATAATAATAATAATAATAATAAATAATAATAATAATAAGGTACCAGCCTGTCAAATCACTGGAGAAAGCAGAGCATCAGCATTACGACGGAACCCTGATTGCTTCAATCGATTTAATACCAAATGGTTCAAAATTCTGGATACAGAGTGCAATGTCTGATTAAAAAGAAAATTTACCTTTTCATTTACATGTCAGTATTTCCCACTGTCATAGTCAGCTAACATAAAAATTCATTTTTATTTTTAAAAAAAAAAGTTTTATTTAGAATATATTGAAAGGAAAGTAGCCTAAAACAGTAACAATTACTAAAATATTCTTTAATTTTTTTAAAAATATATTTTTTATTATATTCAGAAAATGTAAAATTTTAGGAAGATAATGTTTTAGCAGGTCCAGGTCCAAGCATTACTCATCAACAGGTTGTGGATAATGTGTCTATAATTATGTCTAATATTTTTTTTCTACAGGGTGGAGAATTTTGTTTTTGCTCATGCAGACAAGTAGTGATCATCTTTATATATCTTTTTAACACTATGTGTGCCTGATGTGATTTGTAGAAGTGGTTTATAGAAACCACAAAACAGAAAAACTGTCTTACTTTTGTGTGCTAGTTCAGTTTAATATCTGGAATTGTGCTAAATTTCAGTTTATATCTCTGGATGAAGGTATAAACTCCAATCTCCAGTAGTAACCTTTTCATGGCGATGGGCATTGATGACATTCGTATGATCTTCTGATATAACATGAACTAATGTGACCCAGGGCGACCTCGGCCAGCTGGGCCGGGTGGTGATGCAGGGAGGCTTCAGCGTCTGGATCAGCCATAAGAGGGCAGCGGTGCGGATGAAGGAGCTGGCGAGGTTCAAGCCCATGCAGAGACACCTCTTCCTCTACGACCACGCCCTGCTCTTCTGCAAGCGCCGAGACGAGGACAGCAGCGAGCGGTCGCCGTTCTACAGCTTCAAATCCTGCCTCAGAGTAACAGCACATAAAGAATACTCTACATTCTCTTTGTTAGCTGCATCCACTGAGTCCAGTTCAGCAGGCCTACGATAAAGGGAGGGCAGCCTTTATGAGACTTATTGATTATGTGCTGACTTATAATTTTGAAGGAAGCTGTTTGACTCTTAAAAGTTCTACTTAGTCATTGGTAAGGATTCCAATCGACATAAGAGTGTGCAGACAGCACAAATGATATACTGACATGTAACGACTTTCTCTCTTTCTGTAGATGAGTGCTGTAGGAATCACAGAAAACGTAAAAGGTGATGTGAGGAAATTTGAAATCTGGTACAGCAGCAGAGAAGTAGTGTACATAGTTCAGGTATTTCACCTCCAGTTTTTACATTTACTTTGAACTTGTTCTCTCACATCTCTTATTGTATGGTCCTTTCTATGTTCTGTGTGTGTGTGTGTGTGTGTGTGTGTGTGTGTGTGTGTGTGTGTGTGTGTGTGTGTGTGTGTGTGTCCAGGCTCCCACAGTGGAGGTCAAAGTTGCTTGGCTGATGGAGATTCGTAAAATCCTCACAAACCAGCTGAAACTGAGCCAAGGTTCCTGTCATTGTTTCTGTTCTCACTTGTTTTAACTTTTATTCCACTCTGATTGAAGCATCAGGATAGAACTGTCAGTCTGTCAGTCGACCCCCCACCCCCACCCCGCCGTTGTCGGAGAGGCTTCTTTAAATAGAGTGGGTTTCCATCAGGCCTCCGCAGGAAGAATTGGACACGCTTGTGAACATACGTGTGATTGTAGCCATCACACAGTACACGTCATGATGACGTGACCAGGATAACATCAGACCTGAGTCACGCCAAATTAACACCTACTAATTCCTTGATCCAATAAACCTGTTCTTGGATGTCATGAGTTGCAAATGTTTGGATATCTTTGTTGATCTAGTATTATTTTTTATGAAGGCAAAAAAAATGCTCACGTCTTACAAAGTTACTGAAAGGAATAAAGCGTTATAGGATCCATATATCTGGACCCACCTTCAAATTGAATCACTTCTTTGACCCAAGATCCATTGTGTAACGTTGGGGATTATTAACAGGGCTTGAGATGAAGTCCAGTTTGTGTGTGCAGGAGTTGATAGCTGTGTTCGTCTTCTGTCTCTTCTTCCCTCAGTCGAGGGACCCTCCCTTCCACTTTCAGACACCACCCTCTCTGACAGGTGACTATCTCTGCATGACCTCCCTGTGTCCTCCTCATTGATGTGAGATGGAACGATGATGATGATGTAATGAGGATGATGATTTTGACTCACTTTTCACCCGGTCTCGTACCACAGAATGACTTAAAAACACGATCAAATCCTCTTTTTCTCCTAAACTAATAGTTATAATCATTCAGTTTCTGACATGACTGATGATGAAAGACTAATGTAATATAGAGATGGACCCTTGTGTACATTCACGTGTTTTCTTCAGTGTGTCACTGTTTCTAATCACATGGTTTAAAGGCCTGTGAGAGTTATTCCATTCACATCTTCCCAGGATGTTTAAACAGGGTTTAAGTGTGGTGTGTTATTGATCCTGAGGTCAAACAAATGTTAAAATAGGGTTAGTGAAAGAGACATGAGAGAGAGAAGTGGATTGCATGTTTCTTGAGAGATGATTGATGGCAAAAGAAGTGGACATTGCATTGTTAAAGTTGTCATTGTGATGGTTGCTGCTTGTTTAAAGCATTACAGATGACCATCAATTTATCAATCTGAGAAATGACCTGGTCAGCCATGGCAGTAAATATTCTGTGTGTTAATTTAAGTCCTGCTACTCCAAATTGAAACCCAACTAATGCACAGAACTTTCTTATTTAAATAAAAAGAAGTTTCTACCTTTTCCTTTACCAAGAATTTTTCCGTAGACACTTGAAAATGAAACGGTTTTTGTTGGAGATGTTCTTCTCTACGATTTTTTTGGTTAAAAAATAACAAAACAAAATCAGAAACATAACGTTAGTCCATCATTATATGGTGGTTAGGTCGGCTTTAACATTCTTTTTCTATGTGCCCACCCATCTCCCTTTACAAATGCTATGTAATAAATAGCTGGCATGTGTGTCACTTGTGTTAAAATGATTCCATATGTTTCAGCGACCTCTGACACGACAGGCGCTGAAACATACGTGACAGACAACTTAAAGGAATGCTGTAGTAAGAATTTGGATGAGCTCGTACGGTGACTTCGTCCATGTTGTTGTTGTTGTTCGTTTTGTCTGCTGTTGTTGTGTCTTGTTCCCGTGGCGATGTGGTTTAGTGCATCAGACATGTGTGTGCCGTGGGGCGGAGCATCGGTGGGAGGCTGCTCAGCCTGTCTCCCTGTTCCTCACAGCTCCATGACAACAAGCCACTCCCATACGCTGAAAGGGGAGGAGTCCATACACACTAGCCCCGCCCACTCAGACCCTGTCGTTCACTCACCTCGACGCAGTAAGTCATCAACTTCCTTTCCTCACTTTATGGTGTCTTGGTTTATTTTCATTTATACACCTTCTTTTCCCCTAAAAGCCTAAAATTTTCTCATAATCCCGTAGTGCGCCTTATAATCCGGTGCGTCTCATATATGGATTAATATTCATATTAATATTGGTTAAACACATGATGACTGAAAAAAAGCCGGCAGTCTGACCGCCAGTCATGCCGCACTCCGCCACCAGAGGCGCCCCCTCACAAGGCACTCGGGCCCACGACCCCTAACAACGGTAGTCAAGGGGCGTCACCGAAGTCCCGGCTCTGACTGAGCTGCTCTCAGACGGTAGAGCAGACTGTAGGAGCACCGGTGATTACGTAGGAATACATAAGGAACTTTCAACAATTATATTAATAAAGTTTGACTGACTGACTGATCTCAGTATTTCCTAACTATTTGGCGTCGGAAATAACCCACTTTAAACTTAATTGGTCTAAAAAATTCCATTGTGCTGTCATCTGGAATCTGGTGACGGTCCATTCTATTAGTCAGTGGAAACACGGAGAAACTGGCATAAAGGTGAATGAAAGACCCTCAAAGCTGAACTTCCAGCCTTTTCTGAAATTTCAAGAGCAGAGTCACTGCTAGACAAAGGTGCCAATGGGTGTGCTGCATTGATTTACAAATGTAGTTGATAGCTCTGGGCGGGGGGCGGGGGGGGATTCAGGCTTGTGTATTCTGTCTGCAGCGACGTGCTGTGAGATTCACAGCGGTGAGACACCAACGTTAAAGTCAGTTCTAGGAGTAAAACAGCTTCATATTTGACATAATTTGATTAAAAAAAACGAGTTAAAAATTGTTTAGGACACACAGCAGCAGATAGCTGCACCTCACTTCCGACTGGACTACCTTAATTAATAAATGAAGACGAACGTTGGAGCTTAAATATCTGCTTCGAACTTCAGATCAGGAAATAATCCGCTCTGTTCGCACTGACTGCACTCGTAATGAATTTAACCAGTTTTTAATGTCAGGTTTTTTAATATGTGTGTTGACTTCTTTCCAAGATGGCAAAGTGATCGAGTGATCAGGTTTCCTTGATGAGGCTCAGAATGGCTTATTGACATAGCAATAGGGGCCATTCAAAGGTAGTCAGGAAGTCATGAATGCAATCATGACTGCCTGAGCAGCGCGACTCTATCTAGTGGACAGATTGCGCAACTACAGCCGCTGCAGTTTATCAAATAAATTTTACTTATTTTTTATTGTGTGTGCCTTATAATCCGGTGTGCCTTATATCTGAAATAAATTATAAAATAAACAAATTATTGAGGGTGCGCCTTATAGTCCAGTGTGCCTTATAGTGCGGAAAATACTGTACAATAAACATGTAGACCGTTGGTGGCATGTAGCAACAGAATATCCACGGAAGCAAAAACAGTCGTTTGACCTGGAAAGCACCCTCTAATATGACATTAACAGTGCCTGCACATAGATCATTAAATATCAGACTTTGTGAGTTGACCTGTCTGTCATGTTGCCAGCAGCGTGGCCGGTTCCAGCACACTCCGTGGCGATCTGTGATGGTCTGGAGGACTGGGGTGCAGCAACAGACCTCTCCAACCTATCAGATTCAGATGAAGAGGATCAGCCCGCTCCTCTGGTAACATTTCATTACTGACACGACCCAGAAGGAAACATGGTGTTCTGTCTAGAAGTTTAAGGTATACAGTTCCTCGAGGTTAATGGGTTCCAGGAACCACACGTGATTAACGAATTCTGTGATAGAACGACAAACCATTTATCTTATTATTTACAGTAATTTAAATGTTTATGACCCTCCCCACACTGAAAATAAGCCATCTTCTCTCTGTATTACCGTTTCCCACACTCTTATCAACTGTGTAAGTCTGAGACTGACGGGATGGAGCGCACTTCCGGATTCCGTCAGCCAATAAAATGCGTATGGTATCACATGACTGTCTACCAAAATGAGGTGAAGTCGTGAGCGTTGATGCGCGAGGGCGCGCTGTATACCAGCTAATATCCCTGTCTTCTGTTGCAGGTGGCTGGCAGGTACAGGGTCATGGTGGAGAGCAGCATGGCAAGCGCTGATGACATCATCTTTAACTGCGGTGATGTCATCGAGCTGTTGAGTGAAGAGTTGTCAGGAATGTGGTAAGAAAAACACTTTATTTTTATAACCGACTAAAATTAAACCACTCTAGACATGAGCATACTGAATTCATGTTGAAGTCACAACTGTTCATGCATGTCTGTTGTGTGTGTGTCTGTGTGTGTGCGTGCGTGCGTGCGTGTGTGTGTGCGTGCGTGTGTGTGTGTGACTACAGGATGGTGAGGAATATAAGTCGTGGCGAAGAAGGTCGGGTTTTATCTGAGGACCTGCACAGGATTTTGGGAGAAACTTGCTGAGAGCCAATCAGAACAGACAATCAATGTGCCCATTCTCAACACACATGCACGCACAAACACACACACACACACACACATACACACACACACACATGAAGCACATCTACTGTGATACTTTCAGCTCAGAAGGACGCAGCAATGCAAAGCACACACAAGAGACTTCTCTGAACTGAGTCCTCCTCTTCGTCTGTCAGTGTAATACAGTAGATTATTTGGGATTACAACTGATTTGTACATCAGATTAACATGAACATTAGAACTTCAGGTGTTATTATCTCTACTTTCTTATGAAATATCACAGATATAATTTACATTAACTTCAAACATATCATCACTTCTCATGTGCCAAACATTTAATTATTGTGGCTTTTCCTAGTGATGATGTCGTTTCTGTGAATTTTAAACCTCCGTTTGGATCACTACAGGGTATTTAAGGAGTCAAGGAATAGCAGCCCTCCTCAATCATAGCAGCAATAGTGGGTTTGTTTTGCCACTCAGTGATGCTCTTCAAGGAAGGATGAGTGTTTTATACTCCATAAATACTTTTGACACACATCAGGAGGTGTGTGGGAGTAATGACACCTCTGTAACAGCAACAGATGTAAGGGCCTTGGTCTTGTGCATGGTGCCTTAGTGGGAAGCTTTAATGGAGCCACTGGAAATGTTTTTTGGTTTTACAACCAGGGTAAACATTTCCTGAAGACAAAAGTTATGATGATGTTGTCCTGAACAGGTGGTGCATGTTTGATGAATACACCGGCCATAAGTTGGTGGTTGTCAGGCAGTGTCACACGTTGATGCGTATATTGCACATATTCTAATCTCTTTTTTTGTGTGGTTTTTTTGCTGTTAATGGTGATATTTTTTCTGAGGGACTCTTATTTTGTTTCTTTTGTTTGGTGATGATTATGTAATCCTGCTGTCCACCTTTACTCCTATGTTTCTTTGCTGTTCTACTTATCTTCAGTCACAGCTCATACCTGCTGCTTTATGTTCCTGGTAGTGCTGTCTCACACCGACAGGGAAACCAGACTCAACATGGGTTAGTAACCATGGCAACTGTAGAATTATAATTATCAGCTGACCTGTTAATTGTGGATTCATAACTTTATTTATGCCTTTATTTGAATTAGATTCCAATTTTTTTACGACTGGGACTCTTGACACAATGATTGAAATACGGTTAAGAAAACGCTACGTTACCATCACACGTTTGTCAAAGACAAATTGACTCATTCAGCATTATTCATGAATTAACTGTGAATTTTTAAATGGTAACAAACTGATCTTGACACTCAGTCGTCAACTATTTTAAAGTATTAGATTGTGACTGTTTTTGCTTCATCTCTGTAGAAATCTGGTCCAACAGATATCATTAAAAGTAAGACTTCCTTATAAATTGAATAGAAGTGCATTGAATATATAATACATAGCATTAGAGTCACTTGACAATGAGTGTCAGACTAAATAATTTGTGTCAAGATCATTATGTTGAATCCATAGGAAACTGTGTTGGTAGCTGCTAAAGCTTTTTGTTTAGTATTGTACCAAAAAACAGAAGTTTGCTGCTTTTAATCACTTAGCACTTTTTAAAAAGTATATTTTTGATCAATGTGAAAGCTTGTATTATAATGCATTATTTAAAAAAAATATAAGCACAAGGCCTGAGTGATGTGATTTCTTCCCTCTAGTCAGACAGAGATGAAGTTCAACTTACATTAGTTCTGATTAAACAAAATGTTATTAAATAATGTTTGAATATCTATTCTTATATATGCAGCTACAGTTTAAAGACGTGAGAAAGACTCTTGACATTTTTCTTGTGTTTTATTGTCGAATCAAAATAAGCAAAAAGGACTTCTGAGTGGATTCAGTACAAAAACTTCCTCGCTGTCTGGATTATTAAACTGAGATTGTGTGTTAATGTCTGACAGCTGTGTGTCAGTGCAGATTGACTCCCGCTGTTGATCAGTTCATTTTGATGCCTGTTGTCTGACTGATCCAGGGGTAGTATCGGGACAATCGAGTGTAGACGCCGTACTTCCCGTCTTTGGCACACTCCTCCCCCCAGCTGACGATTCCCGTCAGGAACCAAGTGCCTTTGTAATTGGTGGCGTGTGGCCCCCCACTGTCCCCCTGACATGAATCCTTTATTTCAGTACGAAATCCTGCACAGAACATGAAGCGTGTGATGTGGTCCCGACTGCTCTTCTTACACAAGGTACGATCCACGTAAGGGACCTCCAGTTTCTGGAGCTTGGTGGCCTCAGGCCCCATGAACCTCAGCCGGCCCCAGCCGCTCACCAAGGAGCTGCTGGACTCCCTCATGAGGTTCTCTATGAAGTCTTTGGGGCCCAGACAGATGGGACGCCGCTGGTGGGACAGTTCCACTGGACTGGAGAGTTTCAGCAGTGCGATGTCGTGGTTATATGGTGACCTGTTGTAATCGTACATTTGGTGGACGTGCTGCTCCGCAACCACGTGGTCTCGTTCTGGACCCTCAACTGTGTTCACATCGTGTTCACCTGAAAGTAGAGGCCTGTGTAAATAATCCAGTTCTAGTGTTTCTGCTCCAGATCGTGTTTGTGACTGAAGTCAGCTCCTGGAAACACTTCCTGGTAAGTAGAGTTCCATTTTTAGGTAAATTGAAAACAAAACAAAACTATTTTTAACTGAATTTGAATTTCATCTGTGTAATGCATAGAAATGTGCTGTGTTTGTCGCACCAATCTAAAATTCAAACAAAAATATTTGGATCACGGCCGAATAGCGCTTTAAAATAAGTATAAATAATGCTAATGATTGAGACTAATGTTATTTTTGCTGGACCGATGTAGATGAGAGAGAAAATACTGGAAATAATATCTTTCCTACCCACTCGGACGAAGAAATGTCGCTTGTTAGCCTGTGTCAGACAGTGGGCGGCTGTGATGACCCAAAATTCGCTGAGCAGAGATCCTCCACAGAAAGGCTCCGCCCTTTGGAGGACGTCAGAGTGAGACATCAGCGCCACCTACAGACACACCAACACCAGCATGAAATACAGCAACAGAACAGCTGGGGATCTGTTTAATACGCCAAATGCAGCTTTCCTTTTCCTTCACTTAAAGCAAAAAAGTTCTGACTAGATTTTGTTGAGTTCAGGTATCATTGACTGTCCTGACTGTCTGTGGTTTAATTTTTTTTTAATATCTTCAAACTTTTATGAAATAATAAATGTAAACATCACAACATCCACAACATGTGGCAGAATGCCGAATAAATGACCAAAAACTGCAACAAGTACCCAGTCATACGTGTCCCATTATCTACTCCACCTCCATTCTATTAATCTTCTCCTTACTATATCCCATAATGTTTTCCTTGCTCCTGTGACCTGGAAATGTCTTGACTAAGGAAATTTTTTTGCACAAATTCACATTTTTCATTTAAATCCTGCTTCCTGCGTCCCTGTGAAACCAAAACCATTTGAATGCATCCTGTCAGTGAACTCCATCTCATCCCTCATTTCAGCCTACCTGCCAGGGTATCTCTCCAGGAATGGCTGCATCTCCTCCCACTATCCTCTTGTCAGTGATCTTCTTCTCTATGATGGAGGGGAGTGTGGGGAAGAACGCCCAGTGAGGCAGCGGCTCTGTCTCCCTCGGCAATTGGGTGAAACCACTCACCTCCCCGCTCATGACGACCTCCTCTGGATTTCCAGAGGGGTCTGAAGCTGACCTGACTGAACGTACTTTTGGGGTGGGGTTTGCAGAGGTGGAGAACACATCTGCATCATCCGTAAAGTCATCATAGTATTCGTAGAACATTGTCACGTTGATGTCGTTGTAGTCGTTCTGATGGCTGCTGCTGGAGTTGTCTTGTCTTTCAGAGTTGTGTGTCGCTGACCGAGGGTTTGCCAGAGCTCTGGTGGCGGTGTTGGAGGACGAGATCACAAGACCACAGCTGAATGGTTCTGAGGAGAGAGGGATTATAAAATACATTCTGAATTTTCTAATAAAATAATTCCATATAGACTTTTATTATATTCAGATTTTGTCTGCATCATTTTTTTTTTATTTTACAAGAGGTTGGAGATACAATCTGAGAGGATTGAGGTACTTCACCACTACCTCTATTCAATTTCATATGCAGTAATCCCTCGCACAGTCGTGCATCACCACGCGCGACTTTACCTCATCGCAGAATTTTAGTAGGTAGTCACGTGATATCGTATGAGCATTCTATTGGCTGACGGCATCTGGAAGCGCACTACGTTCCATGAGTCTCGTATGCAGCACACTTCCGTGAGACACAAGAGTGATTTAAACAGTCGATAAGAGTGTAGGAAAAGGCAATACAGATATAAGGTGGTTTAATATCAGTGGGGATGGGGGTTCACATATGTTTAAACATAATCCCCCGCTCTGAACTCTGAAGGGGAAAGAGCCAGAAGGTGAACTTCCTGAGAAAATACAGAACCAGGATGCACATTGGTTATGTCACAATCTATTTAAGATCATAAATTATCTTATGTTTAATTTTTGTTTATGAAAAAAAAAACAGACGAGTTCTAGTTGTTCAAGCAGTTGCTTGAATATAAATTGCTTTAAAAGTCATCTCTCTAGGTTGGTCAGTATTCACACTCCCAACAACTTATCAATGATGTTCTTTTTTTGAAAGCTATACACATCACTGACCAGTCCATGCTCATCTTGTGTAGATAGATTGTGTGTAATACTGTAGTGTCAAATAGCCATCAGAGGTACGATTCACTTCCGAGTTGGATCAAAACGTTTCTTTTGTTGTCTTGTCCTGAAGTCCTACCCGTGGGCTGGCAGCTCCTCTTGTCCGGCCCCAGTTGGTAACCAGGTGCACACTGACACACAGGTGTCTCCCCCTGCATCACACAGGAATGGGAGCACCCGCCGTTGTTGACCGAACACTGCTTCGACACCTCTGAAATAAAGTGAGGAATTACAATTGAACATAATATTTATGATTAAAACAAAATAAAACTCCTTTCTGCCCACGACCTTTCACACCCACCGATCTCACAGTTCTTGCCGCCAAAGTCGGGCTTGCACCAGCAAACATACGTGTCAATTCCATCTTCGCACACTCCACCATTTTGACAGGGGGGCGGTTTACACTGGTCGCCATCTACACACAAAAGTGTTACACACACACATGTATACCGGATTAGAGGTCAGAGTTTACTGTCCACTCACAGTAACTTTGAAAACGTATGTTTCACTTTTCTCACCGATGTATCCAGCCCAGAATTTTATCTGAAAGAAATGCAAACATCAACAAGAAATCTCCAAGTTCAGATGTGATGCTCATGGGAATGTGTGCAACCTACGGTTTTCTCATCGTTCTCAAACACCTCCCTGGCCTCTTCCCTCGTGCACTGTTCCTCCCAGCATTCCCGCTCCAGGTTGCTAGTTTGAGTTAACTCTTCCAGACGGCCACTGTTGTACCTGCGCAGGCGAAGCAGCACTTTGTTTGCCGTCTGTTGAGACACAAACACACCTCCTGAAATGTTAACAGAGGAGAAAAGAAAGATTAAGACAGCTCTAATAATATTCTTCAGCGTCCATAACTACAGTATTATATTACGGGTATAGACAAGGTGCACAGGATTTCTTAAGTCTTTATTTAACCAAATAAATGTGTCTCTGACATTTAAAACCTCATTCATGAGAGTTAACATTCAAGTTAATCTTTGTTTGTGATTCTTCACGGAACAAAATGCAAACGTTCTCAGTTTCAGTTGATTCTAAACCAATAGATAATAATTGTGATGCATTTCGATCAATAAGATCTTACCAAATTCCACTTGCTGGACCGAACAATAGAACTAAACGTGTCACAATTAGCGGCAAGATTAATTTTAATCTGCACAATTTAAATCAGTGAGGAGGGCCACACGTTTCAGTACTTTACTGGATTCTGTCCAGAGGTTTTAGATGAGATGTGATCCATTACATATGTATGGATGGATGTGTATAGAGGACTACATAAGTTCAAACAGATAAGAGCGACTTTATGGGTCATATGTTAATGTGTCTTTTGGCAGGATCATAAAAATATGCCCCATGTAAATAGAAACCCAAAAAGTGATTAAAAGTGATTACAGAACCATTCTAAATCTATTCGTTGCAAATGCAATAAACAGCCTGTGGACGGATGACAGATGGCCGTCGAGGTTCGGGCATTTATCTGGATATTCATGTTTATTTCCAGTCACAGTGAAACAGATTTGTGAGTGGTGTCCCTCTAAGCCCTCGGGGTCAGCCATCAGGCCTCTAAACATGATGCAATCCATGACTTACCGCCATGCCTTTATGTTCATGTATTTTCACATCCCTGACCTTTGGCTGCCTCCTCAATCCATGCTTGCTGTTGTGTTGTTTACCTGTATTTTCCCCGAGAATCGCGGTGGGTAGGGCACATGTCTCCAGTAATAAACCAGCGATGAAAGCCAGTAAACAAACTCCAGCCATCTTGTCGTTGTCAGATGTCCGTCTGCTTTTGACGGCAGAGCCAAAATATGAAAGCAGGAAAGACAGATCCCTCACTCCAAAGTACAGCAACACTGTTTACTCACCTGCGAGGCTGAATGTGGCAAATGTGTGTGTGTGTGTGTGTGTGTGTGTGTGTGTGTGTGTGTGTGTGTGTGTGTGTGTGTGTGTGTGTGTGTGTGTGTGTGTGTGTGTGTGTGTGTGTGTGTGTGTGCGTGTGTGTGTGTGTGTTGCCATCAGTGAATCATGTTGTTTATCATCATGAGTCTTGTCTGATAAGCAGCTTTTGCTCCATGGCTTATGTACCAGCTTCAGTTGGGATAAATAGGCACACACACTCACACACACTCACACACACTCACACACACTCACATACACTCACACACACTTAACGTCCATCCATACTTCCATATCTGTGTCTACCTTATACTCTATTGGCCATAGCCCTAACCCACCACCACAGGACCTCACACCACTGTCTGCCTGCGGACAGAGGTGGATGGATCCGAGTTGAGCTGCTCTTGTTCCGCTCCTTGAATTCTATAACTAAAATTCTGTAGTGTTTTTTTGGGCAAATCGAAAATTTAAGATTAAAATTCAGTCACACAATGACAGTGATGATGATGAAGACGATGATTACTGCAGCTTGCTGAAGACGTTGACTTCCATGGAGAACTGATCATAATGCTCTCTGGCTGCAGAACTCCCTCAACCTGGGAATTAACCGTTCACCCGTCACGGTCCCTACCTAAAGATAATTCTAAGAGACACAGAGAAATGAAAACGAAGGGTGTATTTTTAAATCTGCAAACCAAATGTTAAATTCATTAGGAATACCAAACGTTGTGTGAGTTCACTCAGGTTGTGAATCCCGTCACCCCGTTTGTCACTGCATGACCTGCAGCTCCAAATGCATATACAGTACTAAGAAAATATTAGGTTGTCCCGTCTCACTGCAGCCTTCTAACATTTTTTTTTAAACTAATTTCTACTCAGACTGCTGTTACAGAGTTCACACGTTTATCATTTTACCGTATTTATCACCGGTGAAGTTCACTGATCTTTAGCTAAATATAAAGACCTTTAAATGAAGGTTTGATCATAAAGCAGCCTGGAAGAAGACGGGTCAGATATCCTTCACTTTTCACTGTGACTGCTCCTGTCAAGATGATATACACAACTCTCTCTCTCTCTCTCTCTCTCTCTCTCTCTCTCTCTCTCTCTCTCTCTCTCTCTCTCTCTCTCTCTCTCTCTCTCTCTCTCTCTCTCTCTCTCTCTCTCTCTCTCTCTCTCTCTCTCTCTCTCTCTCTCACAGACACACACACACATAATTCGGATGGATAAATGTTACTGTAAATCTAAGCAGGCAAATCCGATTACAGTCATTTAGAAACATCACAAGAGATCGAAAATATAATTTAACTCCTCGGATAGTGCGGCCAGTTACAAACCAAAATAAGAAACACCTCAACTCCTGGCTGAGTGTTGAATATTGAATGCTGTTTGATTAGACTGTGAGTTACACAGGGCGCGGCTGTAGACAAATCACTGTGACTGACAGCCGGGTCGGCTGGCCTGAAGACAGCAGCTCCTTGGCAGCGGCAGCCTTGTGGTGACTTATTGGCTGAGGATGATTTAATGTGAGGTGAGGTAGGGTAGCATCCCTCCTTTAAACGCTACTTACGCACTACATTAAATTCACACATCCTGCAAATCATGAATTTTACAGTGTAAATAAAGTACAACAAGAGAACACAACAATTAGCACAGTGACAGGACAAATCTGACTGGAGCTGTGCTGCCTAGCATCCTGTCATCTCTGTGAAGAGCAGCTGAACGGTGAAGGACGAGGTCGCTGACGTCAATCATCTGAAATGTGAAAGCATCTCCAAGCACCATGAAGGACAAAACCACGCTAGTGGGAAAGCTGATCCCGGTGTAGACGACGTATCGTTGCATGATAACTCGTCAGATTCACTTCAATCTGATATCCGCGTGAAAGTTGTTTTGATGAGCAAGTGAATGATCCGATCGTCTTCACTGCAAACAGAATTTAAACTGGTGACGAAAAAAGTAATTACATCAATTCAAATGTTTGAATTATTATTCATGTGTAATGTATTGTCGCATCATAACTATTCGCAGTTAATGCGTTCCAGGAACCACACACAAATAACAAATTCTGCGATATAGCGACAAATCATTTATCTTATTATTTACGGTAATTTAAACGTTTATGAACCCTCCCAGTACTGATATTAAACCACCTTCTATCTGTAATACCTTTTCCCTCACTCTTATCGACTGCCTCAAGCACTCTTGGGTCTCACAGACGTCCAAGACTCATAGAACTTAGCACACTTCCGGATGAGGTGAAGTTGCGAGTGTGTGTGTGTATACTGTTTACCATAAATAAAAAGGGGTAGAAATAGACAATGTGTTTTATTTTAATAAAATATATCCTAACGAACTTTGAACACAAATGCGGTACGGAGGAAGCATCCTGGGCAGTTCGCTCGGCTGAAAAAGGGATGCATTTTGTTGATCTCGCCAAAGAATATGGCCGAAATGCATCTACAATCGCCACGTTATTAAAACAAAAGGAAGTTTGAGGAGTTTAAGGCATTGCGTGGGTTGTTGGAGAAGTTCAAAAGGAGGACTGGAATTCACTCTGTTGTTCTGCATCGTGAGATAGGAGCGCATGAACCAAAGAGGGCAAAAAACAATGGGGACAGTAGATAAAAGGTAAATGACCGTCATTATTATTCTTTATTCTATTCTTTGTTTTTTACGTTATGCACAACTCTCATTTATTGTGTAATAATCTAATCGTAACATGTATTTGTTACATGTTTTGATGCATTTTTATCCTTTATAAAACATTTACGTCGGAATTTTTGAGGGCTTGGAACAGATTAGGGCATTTGCATGGAAAACACGTCTCTACTTATGAAATTTTCTACTTATGAAATTTCTTCCAGAACCAATTAATTTCATAAGTAGAGGTACCACTGTGTGTGTGTGTGTGTGTGTGTGTGTGTGTGTGTGTGTGTGTGTGTGTGTGTGTGTGTGTGTGTGTGTGTGTGTGTGTGTGTGTGTGTGTGTGTGTGTGTGTGTGTGTGTATTTATTTTCGTAAGTAGAGGTACCACTGTGTATATGTATATTAAAAAAATGTCCCTCTCACCCTTGTGGGGTGGTATCTGTGTGTCATCCTCAAGCTCGGGTCCTCTTCCAGAGGCCTGGGAGTCTGAGGGTTCTGCGCAGTATCTTAGCTGTTCCTAGGACTGCGCTCTTCTGGACTGAGGCTTCAGATGTTGTTCCAGGGATCTGCTGGAGCCACTCTTCCAGTTTGGGGGTCACTGCCCCAAGTGCTCCTACTACCACGGGGACCACATTAACCTTGACCTTCCACATCTGTTCCAGCTGTTCTTTCAACCCTTGGTACTTCTCAATCTTTTCGTGTTCCTTCTTCCTGATGTTGGCGTCAGCTGGAATCACCATATCTATCACCACTGCTCTCTTCTGCTCTTTGTCCATCACCACAATGTCCGGTTTGTTGGCCAGTAGCTGTTTGTCGGTCTGGAAGCTGAAGTCCCACAGGATCTTAGCCTTGTCGTTCTCAACCACCTTTGGTGGTATGTCCCATTGGGATTTGGGTACTTCTAGTCCATACCGGGTACAGATGTTCCTGTACACTATCACAGCTACTTGGTTGTGCCTTTCCATGTATGCTGAGCTGGCGAGCATCTTACACCCTGCTACCACATGCTGGACTGACTCTGGGGCTTCTTTACATAGCCTGCACCTTGGGTCAGATCTACTGTGGTAGATATTGGCCTCTATTGCCCTTGTACTTAGGGCCTGTTCTTGTGCTGCCATGATCAGTGCCTCTGTGCTGTCTGTCAGTCCAGCTTTATTCAGCCATTGGTAGGTCTTCTTGATATCAGCCACTTCCTCTATCTGATGGTGGTACATGCCGTGTAGGGGCTTGTCCCTCCATGTTGTCTCCTCCTCCTCCTCCTTCTCCTCCTCTTCCTCCTCAGGTTTCTGCTGTCTAAGACATTCACTGAGCAGTTCATCTGTTGGGGCCATCTTCCTGATGTACTCTTGGATTTTTGATGGCTCATCCTGGACAGTGGCCCTGATGCTCACTAGTCCTTGGCCTCCCTCTTTCCTCTTAGTGTACAGCCTCAGGATGCTGGACTTGGGGTGAAACCCTCCATGCATGGTGAGGAGCTTTCTAGTCTTGATATCTGTGGCTTTTAGGGCGGCAGTGGCTCAGTGGTAAAGCGGGCGGTAGAGCGGGTCGTCCTATGATTTAAGATCGGCGGTTCGATTCCCGCTCCCGCCCCCCCAAAAATACCCGGAGGTGAGCTAACAGTGGGAGGTGTCAGCTCATCTCCGGAGCACTGCCGAGGCACCCTTGAGCAAGGTGCCGTCCCCTTTACAAATTGCTCATTTGAGGCGCACCAAGAAGGAGCTGCCTGCCACTCTACCTCCCCTGCATGCCCACAGGCCCCCTTGTGTGTGTGTGTGATACAGGGGCCTGTACTCACAAATATGTATGCATGCGTTTGTAATCAGTAGCTAGAGTGTGCTTTCTTAATTTCCCTTCGGGGATCAAACCAGTATATAAAATTAAATTAAAAAAAAAAAATTAAAATTTTTATCTCCTCCTTTGGCCAGCTTATGATCCCAGCGGGGTATCTGATGACCGGCAGTGCATACATGTTGATGGCTCGGACCTTGTTCTTGCCCTTCAGCTATATATATATATATATATATATATATATATATATATATATATATATGTGTGTGTGTGTGTGTGTGTGTGTGTGTGTGCCTTAAACTCCTCAAACTTCATTTTGTTTTAATACAGTGTGTGTATATATATATATATATATATATATATATATATATATATATATATATATATATATATATATATATATATATATATATACACATTTTTATAAATGTGTGTAGTGCTTCTTTTTGTTTTAAATTGTGCTAACAATGGTTGTTTTTCTTATCTTTTAGTGAGTCAAAGTATCCCGTAGGTTTCAGTAATCTTTGCCCCGTTGGCTCCGGAGGACTGAGCCGACAGGGTTTGCAGAGCTGCTGCGATAAAGACTCTGGACTCTGGTCAAGGATCAAATCAATAACCTTTTTTTCATGTCACCTTGTCATCAGTCAATACAGAAATGTCCCGTCTCCTTTCCAGTGACTCCTGAGGTCAATGTCTCTGACATTCCTCCCTCACCAGCACTGAGTGGAGGACAGCTGACCTGAGACCAGTTTACAATGAACTTCGCAGAGTGATGTAGTCCATACCCTAGAGCAGGGGTATGTTAGCTGTGTTCAGAGTGGGTGGGGTTTATGATGGAAAGAGCGGTGTTGATTGAGAAGTGGGTGGGATTCATCAGATATTTTTGGACTTGCATGTGAGGTCAGAGTAGGTGATAGTCAGTGCAGGCAGGCTGAAAGCTAAACACAAATGACGCTGTGAAAATGAGCGTCATTTGTGTGGATGTTTTGCGGATGTCTGAAGGAAATTACACCAATATTTTTAAAATCCACAGGTGGAACAGGAGGAATCCAGGTACTGACATCTACTCAAAGAATCTAAAGACTAAAATCAGGCCAGTGTTCTCTGTGAGTTGTCCATATAAGGCAATAGGCTGTCCTCACATGTCCTCAATCCAAACACAACGTAATACGAACATAAACATCAACTCAGCTGCATTAAATAGTATATGTACTAAACTGACAATATCCGTTGTTAATCTGAATCTGCTGCTGAGAAAATCTTGACAGAACACCTTTAGAATTCAGATTTAAGTCAAAAGTTTTCCTCATAGAAGTAAAAGATTTATTCTTTCTTCTCCTCACAGATATTGAAATGTTTTCTGTACTCTATGCTCATTCCAGCTGAGCTTTCTCTCAACCTTACGTGAGACTTGCCATTGTGAAAAGCTGTCAGGACACTGACCCACTGTGGTGAGACTGATGAGAATGTGTTTCAGGAGCAGTTTAATAAACACCTCTCTTATGACACTGACACTTCATCGCCACTATCTGACTTGTTGGGATTTAATTTACCTGAACACACTTGTTTGCACCGAGGAGGACAATAAAAGCAGACACTCATTTAACGAATAAATGAACTGAAAAAATAAATGGGCTGTATTTTCATCTTCATACAATTTTGCCGATGAGCTAAGCGCCTTGTCTGTTTTTATAAAAGTTGATGAGAACAGAAGCAGGCACTTCTTGTTCTAATGGAGCAGCTGGTCACAGAACAGTAATCCTCTAGGGGAGGTTCTGGCAGCGGGTCAGCTGGGCTGTGGTCTGTTGGCTGGTTTCTGAGCTAGAGTGAAAGCCGCCACAAGCTGACGTCACAGACCTGATATGCAAAGATCAGACGAGCTCGCCGTGTGAGACGATGTGAGCAATGATGTGTGATTTACAAGCGACAGGGATATTATGATGCATTCAGGGGTCAGACAGGGAAAATAAATATTAAGTTAAACCAAGTGACATTGTTGCAGGACAGTATTGATGAAGATCATTCTTTTGCTGATCATAAGACGAATTGGAGACATAATCAGTGAAACCCACAGGAGGGGAGACAGCGCTTAAGAGCACACTCTAGTTAGTAAATACTGTACTTCAAACGCATGCATACATACAGTACAAACACAGCGCACACAGATATTTACCATTAATATCTTCTACTTCCTCTTCTGCTTCAGAAGTCTTGGTAAACTAGGTCTTCTCTGATGAATCTGTGACCATCTGGGTCAGAAATCTGGGGCTGTCTCCACCAGGCCTGTCCTGTGCCATAAAGCCACATGATGTTGTTAGCATCATCTGTTCACCCTGCAGACAAAAAGACATGAGAAGAAATGTAGATCTGTAGAATGAACCTGTCAGCAAGAAACATTAAAGACCTGAAGAACATTTGACTGACAGTTCTTTACATTTATTTAATGTGAAAAACACGACCTGATGGTAAACATATACTTCTTCTTCTTTTCCTTTCGGCTTTTCCCTTCAGGGGTCGCCACAGCGAATCAATTTCCTCCATCTAGCCCTGTCCTTTGAATCCTCTTCTCTCACACCAACTACCTTCATGTCCTCTTTCACTACATCCATAAACCTCCTCTTTGGTCTTCCTCTAGGTCTCCTGCCTGGCAGTTCAAAACTCAGCATCCTTCTACCAATATATTCACTATCTCTCCTCTGGACATGTCCAAACCATCTCAGTCTGGCCTCTCTGACTTTATCTCCAAAACCTCTAACATGTGCTGTCCCTCTGATGTACTCATTCCTGATCCTATCCTTCCTGGTCACTCCCAGAGAGAACCTCAGCATCTTCATCTCTGCTACCTCCAGCTCTGTCTTCTGTCTTTTCTTCAGTGACACTGTCTCTAGACCAAACAACATCGCTGGTCTCACCACAGTTTTGTACACCTTTCCCTTCATTTTAGCTGAAACTCTTCTATCACACATCACACCTGACACTTTCCTCCACCCGTTCCATCCTGCCTGGACACGCTTCTTCACCTCTTTTCCACACTCTCCATTGCTCTGGACTGTTGAGCCTAAGTACTTAAAATCCTCCACCTTCTTGATCTCTTCTCCCTCTAACCTCACTATTCCACTTGGGTCCCTCTCATTCACACACATGTACTCTGTCTTACTGCGGCTAACCTTCATTCCTCTCCTTTCCAGGACAAACCTCCACTTCTCTAGCTTCTCCTCCACCTGTTCCCTGCTCTCACTACAGATCACAATGTCATCTGCAAACATCATAGTCCATGGAGATTCCTGTCTAACCTCGTCTGTCAGCCTGTCCATCACCATAGCAAACAAGAAGGGGCTCAGAGCTGATCCCTGATGCAGTCCCACCTCCACCTTGAACTCCTCTGTCACACCTACAGCACACCTCACCACTGTCTTACAGTCTTCATACATGTCCTGCACCGTTCTAACATACTTCTCTGCCACTCCAGACTTCCTCATACAATACCACAGTTCCTCTCTGGGCACCCTGTCATAAGCTTTCTCCAGATCTACAAAAACACAATGCAGCTCCCTCTGGCCTTCTCTGTACTTCTCTATCAACATCCTCAAAGCAAATACTGCATCTGTAGTACTCTTTTTTGGCATGAAACCATACTGCTGCTCACAAATGTTCACTTCTGCCCTTAGTCTAGCTTCCACTACTCTCTCCCATAACTTCATTGTATGGCTCATCAGCTTTATTCCTCTGTAGTTGCCACAACTCTGCACATCTCCCTTGTTCTTAAAAATGGGCACCAGCACACTTCTCCTCCATTCCTCAGGCATCTTCTCACTATCTAAGATCCTGTTGAACAACCCAGTCAGAAACTCTACTGCCACCTCTCCTAGACACTTCCAAACCTCTACAGGTATATCATCAGGACCGACTGCCTTTCCACTCTTCATCCTCTTCAATGCCCTCCTCACTTCATCCTGACTAATCTTTGCTACATCCTGGTCCACAACAGTCACCTCTTCTAGTCTTTGTTCCCTCTCATGATCCACGTTCATCAACTCTTCAAAGTACTCTTTCCATCTTCCCATCACACTACTGGCACCTGTCAATAGACTTCCATCCCTATCCTTAATCACCCTAACCTGCTGCACGTCCTTCCCATCTCTGTCTCTCTGTCTTGCCAACCGGTATAGATCAGTCTCTCCCTCCTTACTGTCCAACCTAGCATACAAGTCATCATAAGCTTCTTGTTTGGCCTTTGCTACCTCTACCTTCACCTTACGCTGCATCTCCCTGTACTCCTGTCTACTCTCCTCAGTCCACTCAGTGTCCCACTTCCTCTTGGCTAACCTCTTTCTCTGTATACACTCCTGTACCTCCTCATTCCACCACCAAGTCTCCTTATCTACTTTCCTTCCAGATGACACACCAAGTACTCTCCTACCTGTCTCCCTGATCACATTAGCTGTAGTTGTCCAGTCATCTGGGAGCACCTCCTGACCACCCAGAGCCTGTCTTAACTCCTTCCTAAAAGTCATGCAACACTCTTCCTTTTTTAGCTTCCACCATTTCGTCTTCTGCTCTGCCTTTGCCCTCTTCATCTTCCTCACCACCAGAGTCATCCTACACACCACCATCCTATGCTGTTTGGCTACACTCTCACCTACCACTACTTTGCAGTCACTGATCTCTTTCAGGTTACACCGTCTACACAAGATGTAGTTTACCTGTGTGCTCCTCCCGCCACTCTTATAGGTCACTCTATGTTCCTGCCTCTTCTGGAAGAAAGTATTCACTACAGCCATTTCCATCCTTTTTGCAAAGTCAACTACCATCTGTCCTTCTGCGTTCCTCTCCTGGATACCAAACCTGCCCATCACCTCCTCATCACCTCTGTTTCCTGCACCAACATGTCCATTGAAGTCTGCTCCAATGACAACTCTCTCACTTCTAGGCATGCTCTGCATCACTTCATCAAAGTCCGACCAGAATTTCTCCTTCTCCTCCAGCTCACATCCTACCTGTGGAGCATACCCGCTAACAACATTGAACATCACACCTTCTATTTCTAGCTTCAGACTCATCACTCTATCTGACACTCTTTTTACCTCCAGGACATTCCTAACAAACTCCTCCTTCAAGATAACTCCTACTCCATTTCTCCTCCCATCTACACCATGATAGAACAACTTGAACCCTGCTCCTAAACTTCTAGCCTTGCTACCTTTCCACCTGGTCTCCTGGACACACAGTATGTCTACCTTCCTCCGCTGCATCATGTCAACCAACTCGCTACCTTTTCCTGTCATAGTTCCAACATTCAACGTCCCTACTCTCAGTCCTATACTCTTGGTGTTCCTCTTCTCTTTCTTCGTGCGAACGCACCTTCCTCCTCTCCTTCTTCGACCAACAGTAATCCAATTTCCACCGGCGCCCTGTAGGTCAACAGCGCCGATGGCGGTCGTTGTTAACCCGGGCCTCGACCGATCCGGTATGGAAGTCATAGGTTTGATTCGCATATTTGATTTGGCAAAAGTTTTACGCCGGATGCCCTTCCTGACGCAACCCTCTGTATTTATCCGGGCTTGGGACCGGCACAATAAGACACTGGCTTGTGTCCTCTTGCGGCTACATTATGGTAAACATATACTGTATTATATAAATGTTGAGGATGGCATAAGACAATCAGCCCCTCAAAAAGGTATAAGATTAAATATAAATGTATTCTGTCTGCTTCAGAGAAAAAGCCATTTTCAGGCACACATTGATTAAATGATCAATGAACTCTCTCATTAGCATGGTATTATCTGCTGAGTTTGCAGGTATATCTACATGTATCGAGTTGAAGACAACCTTGTGAATATGGTGACCTTCTTTAGGTCAGCTACAGATAAACTGTGCATCCTGTTATGTGTTTCAGTTTACATCATTATCTAAATAGGGAAATAAAATGTCTTATTCAACAACTTTTTTGGGGGGTTGGGTGGATTGATAGAAAAAGTCTTTGTAGTGTTTTATTAGGATTAATAATAGCAGATTCATCAGGAAACCTGCGAGACTATAATAAAGATGCAACATTTATGACAAAGTGTAGCAGCAGGTTAGAGCTATTCATCTCTATAACTAATGCCATAATATTCAGAACACAAAGGTGTTCTGGCTTTCTAATAAACAATCAGATTTTCCCCATCCCTCATTAATAAAAGGTTTTGGAGCTTTCTAATTTGCAGTAAGTCAAAGATTTACAATCTCATTAAGGAGTTACTTCTTCTTCTCCTTTCGGCTTTTCCCTTCAGGAATCGCCAAAATCTAAATGATGTTTAGGTGGGACTAAAAGTCATTCATTCTCTTTTGTATGAGTAATTGAGGAATGTGGGTCACTGTCCTGTAGTAATAAATGTCAGGAGAACATCTCCAGTTAGTTCTTTAATGTGCTGTCACACATGTTGACATTAGTTTAGAACTTCGGCTTGCTGAAGATGGATTACTCTAATTACAAATTCTAATTATACTACAACAAATGACTGTCATGATTATGCCCATTATACTTCTTTACTTTTAATCTATCTACGATACTGCTATGAATTATATTCACACCATTATTTCCTTTATTAATTACATCAGTTAATATAAATTAACTTTCTACACATTACATTGTGTTACATTACATTATACTATAATACTATTGCTTCTACTAATTTCAATAGTGAATGTATTCATTCATTCATTCATTCATTCATTCATTCATTCATTCATTCATTCATTCATCTTCTGCCGCTTCATTGCGGGTCACGGGGAGCTGGAGCCATCCCGCAATGTATGAATAAAACGGTACAACATTAACAATAAAAGATTAAAGACAGAAACGTGATTAAATCCGCAAAGTAGAACATGAGACTAAAATATGACACAAGTTGATCGTAATAAAACTCATTAACAATAAAATAAAGCTTAAAAGGAGAAGTTGTCAGAATGATTTTGATTAAGATAAGTCACAAGTTACTCTGAACACTTCACCTATAACTCATCTTTTAAATATTTATTAATAATAGAGTATTTATGGTGCTGATAATATCCACCATCACAGTTTAACCATTATAACCTCCTTAAAGGTTCACCTTTACGTCTCCACTCATCGCGTGTAGGACGTGTCGTGGGAGTCTTTACGCGCTGCTCTTTGCGCTATTTCTGTCATCTTTCTGTGACTCGCGATGTGCGCGTACTTTTTGCGCGCACACGCGTGGGAGCGCTCCTGTCATTGGACTACATGGCGACACCTCGACACGGCGCGCTCAGACGGAGGGTCGAGCTGAGACAGAAGCGGCAGATTGGGACGGGAGGAGAGTTGGACCGCTGCTGTGTGGGGACGAGAAGACATGTGAGGAGGATGAGAAAGTGAAGCACCATCCGGCATCTCTCAGCTGAACTTTAATCCTACAGCCGGCAGCGGCGGTGGAGCTCCATGAGCGGAAAATCCAAAGGCAAAGAGGATAAAGACCATGCCGCCAAAGGTGAGTGAGAAGGAACCAGAGTTCCATTCAAAATTGACGCTTTTCTCATTTTTTGGATTGTGAAAAACAAATGAGAGCGTCTGAAAACTCTGAATGATCAAATTTATCTGAATGATATTGATATAAACATGAAATGTTTAGTCCGCTGCTCCCACAGCTTTACAATCAGGGGGATGGAGCCTTAATGGTGTTACTGTGTGTTCACTGGAAGAGAATCAAGACATTTGTAAAAGCCATACAGTAAAATCTCTAATAGAGGCTAAGAATTAAGCTTCTCCTGTGTTATTACAGTGACGCGCAAACGCATTCATTTTTTTTTTAACCCTCTGGACAGCGATAAAATTGACGCGCGCAATGGAAGCTGGGAAACTACATTACCATGGAGACAAAAAAGGGAGTGGCCCGCAAGCTGAAAACATACCGTGACCCACAGAGAGCAGGAGACACCTGCTCATGCAGATGAGGTCCATTAAAGCTGGTTTTTCTTCTTCTTTCTGAATCTGGTAAAGGTTCGATTTTTATTCACACAAGAAAGAAGAAATATACAACTGCAGGGATTTTATTGAAAATGGAAACAGACTGACTAATAATGTGAGAATTAAGAATATTTATCTTTATTCCATAAACAATTCTAATGATTCATATTTATGTATTATTTATACAATTGCATCGTAAGTAAACTATATGATAATTTAATCTATAGCCAGTCTGCTGACTTCACCAATAACTGTTTTGAGGTCATGTAACCGTCAGGAATGTTTAATTACAACAATTAGTGTTGAAAAAAAGTGAAAACTAGTGAAGGCAAAGTATTCCACCATCGCAATAAAAATTTGGGAAAATAAGAGTAAATTTAAAAAATTGACAAAATAAGATAGAAATGGAATGTATGCCAACATAAGGGACCAAGTGGGAGAGTATAAACCAGAGTTTTGTTGGTGCCTGTCCCAAACTGAGATGACTGAACAGGGCATCTGGCATAAAGGTCAAGTCGGTTCATTACATTGTAAGAAACAGTTTCATGGAGAATAAAACCGTGTTCTGGCCAAATTGAGAAGAAAGAATGCCAATATACGGAGGTATTCTAGCAAGATGGCCCAAAGTGGAAACAGCTTATACCAGTGTTATAACGGCATGACACTACCACCATGACAACTCAAAGCGACATCACTATTTATACCGAATGAGGCAAACACTGGTAGGGTCAGTGCTGAGTGTAAATATCAAAATAACAAAGCAAAAAAAGCTAAATAGTAGCTCTCTACTGCCCCCTGAGACCAAGAGGTTAAAGACAACTTCTGACAGATTCCCTTTCTATATGGGAACATTCAACTGGAACTTAGCAGGGGAATAATAATAAAGCTTATTTATGGTATTGTTTATTCATGAAGGACCTTTAACAATACAAGAAAAATAGCATCAATTAAAAGAAAAAGAAATAAAACAAATCCAGTAAACAAGAGTTGAGGATTTATGAAAGAATAAATCCTCTGAGAAGCCAGAACAGCAATAACTACCCAGCAAATCACATTGAGTCCTGAACAACAATCCTGTAATCAAAGCTGTTTCAGACCAACACTGGCCTGGTCAGTTGTCACATTAAAATGCTGATCAATAATTAATGAAGCTTCAAAACCTCCAATCGAATCTGAGTGAAGCTGATCTTGGTACACAAAGCAGCACATAAATTAAGAAACAGTGCTTTGCAGTACTTTCTACAGTTCAGAACTATGAATGATGAGAGTAAAAAAAACACTTGTAAGTTACTACTTTAATAGCCAAATAAATATCACAGATTCAGAGAAATAAATCAAGGCTGTTTCTGGAGTAAAATATCCAAGTGAACATCAGAAATGTATTTAATATTAGAGACATTTAGGATTACATTTTAGTCAGAATAAGAACTCATTAACATCTTGTTCTATAAGAGATTAGGTTTGTGAATGTGTGTGTGTGTGTGTGTGTGTGTGTGTGTGTGTGTGTGTGTGTGTGTGTGTGTGTGTGTGTGTGTGTGTGTGTGTGTGTGCGTGTGTGTGTGGACTCACAGATAGATAAGCAACAGGACAGGATTAACTAGAGACACACTGCTGCTAATTAATCCTGATTGTGACACAGCGGTGTGTCAGCAGCGTCATGGATGTGCAGCCAGTCAGATGATAAAGTGTTGTCATCTGATTGGCTTCTTCCTTTTACAATACGTCAACACGTTTAAAAATCAATCAATCAATAGGTAAATAGATTGATTGATTAGATTGATTGAATCAATTGTTAGCGTTCCAATAAAATGAAAACCTGGTTTTACAGAAAAAGTACTGAAATTGACCATAAAATAGTGAGAAAGACTGATGAAAGATACTTTTTATTTAAGTTTTATTCTTGTTTTTAATGTGACGTAATTTTGCTCAGTGTAGATATACAGCATATGGTAGTAAAAGGAGTTTATATCGAGGAGTTTAGTTTGCTTTGTTTGTCCTGCTGCCTGACAGACTGTGATAGAACTTAGTAGAAGGATTGGACGTGTGCTGAGGAAGACTCCATTATATTTATGTTGTTGATCCGGATTCTGGAGTAAGAGAATCTGCAAATACAGCACTTTAAACTCCTTACTGGTGATAAAGAAAGTCGGTGGGTGGAAACATTGAACTTTGTAGTAGTGGAAACTGAAGCCTGAGGGCATCTGTTCAACACGGTGTTCCTTATTGTCCTGAATGTCTGACCAGGTGGGAGTCAGGGATGTAGGCCGTTGATTTCAGGACAGGAGAGGAGAACCCCCTGTAACAACGACAAGTGTTGATGAATTCAATTTCTTGGTGAATATTTTCATAATGACAGAATGTGTTTTTTATACAAAGGACCGTAAACTTGTTGGGGAGGAAGAGAAGATGCTTATTAAACATTATTTTCATCTCAAAGCCAAAGAACCCTGTGGTTCAGTTGGAAGAGGCGCGCCTCACTGCGTCCCGTCATCGCTGATGACATGGCGCCATCTAATGGCAGTTTACCTGAACTACAGTTAGTAAAGGGACAGATTTTTTTTCCTTTTATAGACTGCAGTGATTGAACACTGGAAATCTGCCCAGGCTCTTTGCCCAGGAACCTTCAGCAGAACTGACTGCCATCTTTGTGGTTAGCTATTTAAAGCCGAGGCTACAAAGTTATTATGCTGGGCGTTATGTTGTGTGTTCAGTGCGGATGCAGAGACAGAAAGATGGTCGGTGTGAAACACAGGACCATCGATCAGCTGGATTGAATAGAGTTATTTCCTGATCACAGGAGGCCATTATATGGTGATATAATTATGACAACAAAAACAGCTTAGGAACACGCACCTTCTCCCTGGTCCCTTGAGATCCACAAGTTTATCATCAGGAGTTTATCACTAAAATAAAGTTTTCTGTCATTTTTTATTTTAAACTTCTTACCATTAACAACATGTAATCCATTTGCACGACGCTGAAACTAACTGATCTCAGTTACCAGCTGGTGGCAGTACCCAACATGTATTGATCCCTCTCCAAATAAATATTCCAGTATCTCAGATATGGGCTACAATTTCATATAGTGGTGCAACATCATAAGGTGTCTGAGTATTTATTGATTAACCCATTATAGTTCTATAAGTGATCATGATCTCTCCTCCAACGATGAACAATAATATGGGTTGTGACCTACATGAAGATTAAGAAAATCGGAACGAGAAGCACTTTTACCTGCAAGATCACTATTAGCTTTACTTTTCAAGTTGCTGAGTGTTCATGTTTCTCCAGCAACATCCTGTTCCTCTGCCTTCAGCAGCTTTTATACGGTCCTGCCCTGCAGCATGCAGGCAATCTGCAATCTGTAATAATTTCTGTATCAACTCAATAATATGGATGCTGCTGTGTTTTAACGGGCCTCTTCACAGGAAGCATTATAGCAGGACAACAATGTAATGGGTTGATGATGTACAGCTATGTGTGGCTGTGTGGAGTCTGTGTGTAATTCTGGTCTGGCAGCATTGCTGTGAGTGTGGTTACCATATAATGTGTGATGATGGTGAGCAGTTAGGGTAACCCACAGACACACTGGGAGACAGCAGAGACATTAGGTGTGTGTGTGTGTGCGTGTGCGTGTGCGTGTGTGTGTGTGTGTGCGTGTGTGCGTGTGTGCAGTCTTGAGTTTTCATTTATTTTTTGAAGGACATGTTTAGATAAGAGTTAACACTAAATATAATATATTTATGATTGGATTACATCCACAGGAGGCTGTAATAAGACTGAACACAAGGTGAAAAGTTAAATTGTATATATCAGTGTTAAAAAACATCACGTTTTGTCTGCGCCATCCTGTTCCAGCTTTTCATTAAAGCTTTGTGATGGAATATTGATCCAGTCCATCAAAAATTGCTTGGTATTGAGTCCATTTTTTAAAAATTCTCATCCTTTCCTAAATTGTGTGATGACTAAAATTAAATAGCATCAGCTGCTTGAGTACTACTTTAGGTAAAAATGCCAGATATTTACTTCTGGTTTCTTGTTTGGTAGAGTTTGTTGATGTTTTTGTTTTATCTAATATACTGTACATATTCTTCAGCGGTGTGTGTGTGTGTGTGTGTGTGTGTGTGTGTGTGTGTGTGTGTGTGTATCTATATCTATCTATCTATCTATCTATCTATCTATCTATCTATCTATCTATCTATCTATCTATCTATCTATCTATCTATCTATCTATCTATCTATCTATCTATCTATCTATATATATATACATATATATATATATATATATATATATATATATAAATTGTGTATTATAATGTATATAATAATGATAAAAGTTGAGTGAAGATTAGTTTTGGAATGTCATTTGGCAAAATATACGTAAAATAACATCAAATTATTTTATTATGTCTTTTATGACTATTTGTAACTATGTAATAACAGTATAATATATCAAATGTAAAATGATTGATTTTATTCACTCAAAAATTATCCACCTGATAGTTTGATGATGGGAACAACACATGAGGAGACTTATGCAGTGTTGAGACACATAAATAAGCAGGCAGCACCTGGTGAACATAAACCTGCTCAGTTTAACGTGATTTTAATTCACCTATAAAACAACAATCATGACAGTCTGACCCTGATAATAAAACTCCTCTATCTGATCATTTTCTTCTGATAATGGATGCAATCCTATCTCTCCAAAAAAACAGGTCAACTCTCTTATTAAGGATTCAAGCAGTTCTGCTAACAGACAGATGAATAAACAAATAAATAAATGCTGGCATTACATTAATAACAGAGGTAAACTAAAAATGGGAGAGAGAGCCAGCTATTAATTTAGGGAACGTAGGTTACATATAGAGTTGGTAGAGTGTAACTTTAGGTGTGTTTCCCTCTGGTTTTTACTGCTTGTGGAGACATGTAATTCTAATCCACTCTGATTTCACACTCTCTCTGCGTCCTGGATGGAGCCTTGGATTTGGGAAGGGCCTCCCACCTCCCTCCCTCTCCTTTAGTGCCAGATCAGCGGGGCCTTGAGATGAATCATTAATGACCGGTTCCAACTGCTTAATGGCCTCTAATGTTCTGTAATGATCTCTCGTCAACGTCATGTGCGCGCCCTTAATGGATTCAATGCCGTGGAGAATTCTCCTGTTTGAACTTAGGTAAATCCTCCTCTTTTGGTCGAGCTGCTCACAACAGGAAACACTGAGAGCCCAGGAGCACAATGCTCCGGAGCTCCACGGGCGCAGCATGACTTTCCCTCTCCGCCGATCGACCTCAGGTAGGACCAGGTGGTGGTGGTGGTGGGGGTTGTGGGGGCAGATCGGTCGGAGATCAAGAGGTTTCATCGGGTTCAAACTGATACTGATAAAAATGTATGGAGAGCAGCATTGTGAAAACAGCTCTGTGAATCTGGTTAGTCTTGTGTTTACTGTGCTTCTTGTCATTTTTATCTGGCATCTTTGTTAACTTTACATTTCCAACACACTGGACTTAGTGGTCAAGTTAACCTCAGTAGAGTTACAATAAAAACCAGACATTCAACTTTTTTTTGTGGGTTTAAATGACTGATCTGAGTTAAAGTTCATTCAAACTAACTTGCGTCTCTGTCTGTGGTGCTGAGGAGCGCCGGACGCGCCCTTCTGTCGGGCCGCCCTGCTGACAAACTACATCCAGTTGGGCTTCATTCTGCACCATGAACGACATGTATATGAGATCCAAATATTTTCTAGCCTTTTCCCCAGCAGTCTTACCAAATAATTCATTTTTCAAGCCCTTCTGGATCTGAGTTATTTGTCCCCGGGCCTCACCGCTCCACACACTCCCAATACTAAAACGCATCTGTGACGAATGAACCCGGTTTGAAAGTTAAGACCTCAGAGACCCTGAATAAAACCTACAACCTCCTCCAACTAAAGAAAAAGAAAAAGTAACCGTTATATTAGCCATAATTAAACGATTAATCGTTTAATCAATGAAATGATTGGAAAATAAATGAATGTCATGGTTACTTAATGTTTCAGCACCTTTAATGGTTTCTCCCCAGACCTCAGCTGCTGCGTTCCTGTAATGTGCTTGCTGTGGTCGTTTATTCCTCATTTATTCAGTCTCTAGGGGGCGCTGCAGCGCTGCAACAAATCCACACAGACAAAAAGCTACTTGGGATTTATCTTTGCTCGTATTTTCATGTTAATTCCACAGCAGCGGTATTTGGTTCCACAGAGACTGCTGTTGTAACTTGTTTGCAAATACAGACTAGAACTGTTATTCATCGGAATTCTCCCAATTGTCCTGTTTGTGCACTTTCTTAATTGCATCGCTATTGAGCCTCCTATTGATTAAGTTGTTTTCTTTGACATTTCCATTTGTTTTTTTTGCTGTTGAACTAATGCAGAAAGTGAGAAACGATGCTTGTGTTTTCCCTGCACTTGAGCACATCACTTTTTTTTTAACCTCTTGGTTGTGTGGTTTTTTTTTTTTTCCTTTTAGGGGCACTTGGATTTTGAAAGCAAGGGTCTCATAAATAAAAGATGAAGGACTCAACTTAGCTTTCAGTTATTTCATTACAGCGGTTTTGCGTGTTCGCTTTCATAGTTTGATGTCTCGGATCTCATATTGGTTAAGAAATGTGGTGTGGTGTAGGTTTTATCTCTCCGGAAGAGAAAGAGCAGCAGAGAAATGTCTAAATGACACTCAAGGCATTTATAAATGCACCACTATGTTTATTTGCACATTTGGAATATAGTATTTTCCGCACTATAAGGCACGCTGGATTATAAGGCGCACCGTCAATGAATGGCCTATTTAAAAAAAAAATCATACATAAAGTACACTGGATTATAAAGAGCGCTTGGATTATAAAACGCATCTGAGAACTCATCTTCAATGAATGGTCTATTTTTAAACTTTTTTCACATATAAGGCATTGAATTATAAGAAATTGAGAAAATTAAAGGCTTTTAGATGCGCCTTAAAGTGCGGAGAATACTGTAGTTTGTGTTTTTATTAATTTGCAACTTCTTTCCTTATTAACTTAAACAAATCTTAATTTACTCAGGAATAGAAACAAACGTCGAATATTTAAGTACAGTGGGGCTTAAACAACATTTTGCACCATCGGTCGTTATGGTCACTCCCATTGCTTACAGCAGTAATCCTCCTCTTCATGGATTGGTGCAGCCTCTGGATGATGTCACCAGGCGGGGTGACGATCCACTCGTCAGTCAGAGCCGCCTGAGTTTCTGCCACATCTGTGGAGAACGTTCATGCTGTCACCCCCACTCAACCAAACCACCCCTCAGGTTTCCAGTGGGGTTATTGTGGCTGTTCCAGAACCGTGATGTCATTCCTACAGAAACCGGGTGAACACTAAACCTCGGCGATGGCGTCCCATCGGCTCGGCTCCAGTGTAAGATCTGATCCACCAGGCCTCGGCTGACTGTTTTACAGACCTACGGTGCCAAAACCGTATTAGTTGATCCTGATTCTGAGTCATTACACATTTAAGACTGGGGATCTTCTGATCCTCTGATCACAACAACAGTGTAGACCATTCTGGTGACTTATCTCGCTCACTGTCTCACCTCTGACAGGTGTGGATCATGCTCATCTTACTCCAGTTGTGGCATTCTTGCAGATATCGTGTCGGATGTCAAACTTTATGCTGTAGTGGTGGGTGTTTTTGAACAGGAGAATGGTTGTTTGGGATCAGTTGCATCAAAGGCCTTCAGACTGAAATGTTAAGGTTTTCTGTTTTCATGCGAAAGACTCACAAAAGTCAATGAAATATCACAAAACCTTACCCACATCTACAACCAGGTTTCTTGAAATGAGCCATTAAAAGCGTGGTGCCTTTCTAAATCCCTTCATGAATACATTCTGATGGCGGCTCTTACCTAAAAGCTTAAGGGCGTGACCTCAACTCTTAATGGAGGACAAAGGCTTCAGTGACCGGGTCCCGACCCCAGGTTCTGTCCACAGTCCATCATTTTCTCCTCCTCCTCCTCTCATTGGTTCATTCTCTCAGTGGGCAGCAGCGTACTGACTCTTGTCTCTTTCCAGCCATGTAATTCACGGCTGAACACGACCTCTCGCTCTCCACTCATTGATTTTCACCACCTTTTCCGCTGGAGAACATCAGGCCTGTCACTCAACGCCTGGCGCTCCGTGTCGACCTCGCATGTGATTCAGTCCACCCTTCATCCGCCGCCTCCTCTTCCTCCAGACCGGTTGGAGTTGCTTTTGCCATGCGCTGTTGCAGCTGTATCTGACGCTGACAGCTGTGCTTCTGATCCCCCTGTGTGTGTGTGTGTGTGGGGGGGGGGGGGTGTGCCTGCAGCCAGTCGACATGCATGAAGTGGCTGATTGCTGCTGGGAGTGATGCAAAACACAACGTCGAAGAAATGGAGGTGGTTGATGTGGGCTGAGGAGCCGCCTCCGTCATTCACCTCCTTCCTGCACGCTGCATCCTCTCGGCAGCGGTGAACCTCTGCACCAAAAGAAGATGAGAGCCCCTCCTCTCTCCCTCACCCCCCCCCCCCACACACACACACACACACACTTCCTCACACACTCACAGGGTCTGTCTCTTGTCAACTCCTGTCCCTTCTGTCATCCCCCCATTCCTCCTCCTGTATTTAACATTTCATCCCCCTCACTTTTCTGCCCCCCCCCCACACTCACACTCTATAAACTACTGTATATCTCCCTCACTCTTTTGCCTCCATGCCTTTTATCCTCCTCTTTCATTCATCATTCTTTCTTTCTCCCCCCTCCCTCCCTCCCTCTCATAGGCACACTCAATATCTCATTTTCTCTATTAGGCCGCCCCCTTTCCATTATTCCTCATCTCATTCATTCACCTGTTTCCACACTGCCTCTTATTTTCTTATTTTGCCCCCCCCCCCATTCCCCCATCTATGACACATCAGTATTTAGTGTACATGTGATACCACGTGGGGCTCAGGGTTACAGGTGCCCCATAAGAAAGAGCTGGCGACACCCCAAAACCAACCCACCCCCCCACACCTCCTCGTTCGTCTTCCTCGGGGCGGGCAGGGCTGCAGCACGGCTCGGTCCTGATGCTGATCCCGGTTCCCGTTCCGTCCCCGAGCCGCTCCACTGACGAACATCTCGGCTGCTGCATTTCTGTCACGGTTGGCGTCCAGGAGCGGATCTTCGCTGGGGGGGGGGGGGGGCGGGGGGGGCGCAGAGCAGCAGGAGAGGAAGCAGCTGCAGTCTCCATCAACATCAACAACAACTCCCGGTGCTTTTTCGCTCCAGCTCCACAGCTGTTGATTCGTATCTTTGGACCCGAACTGGATCATCACGCACCCCCCTCCTCCTCCTCTTCTCCCCCCTTCTCTCTCTCTCTCTCTCTCTCTTGGGACGGCCAAAATATTCGCCCTAGGGGGGGCGTCAGACAGTTTCTTGCCACTCAGCCCCGTTCGGGGGGTGTCGTTAAGGCAGATAACTGGATTTCTTTCACGCTTCCGCGATGCGCCGGGGCGCACAGATGGAGGGTTCTGGACGCCTTTTAAAAACGCGGACATCTGCGAGGCTGCAGAGGTGTCTGATGCGAACTGAGCCGTGGGTGGTGTAGACCCCCCCCACTTCCCCGCAACCCAACACCTCGCCTTATCCGCGAAACCCACCCACCCCACACCCACCCGGCTTCCATCCGGACGCAGAGCCTGGTTTCGCTCCACCTGGAGGGGAGAACATGTCCCGGGCAGCGGCGATCGCCAGCTCCCTGATCCGCCAGAAGCGGCAGGCGCGGGAGCGGGAGAAGGCGAACGCCTGCCGCGGCAACGGCAGTCCGAGCAACAGCAAAGGCACCAACGAGAAGCCGAGCAAGCTCAACGTGTTCTCCCGCGTCAAATTGTTTGGATCGAGGAAGAAACGGAAGAGAAGGCGACCCCCAGGTCTGAGAGAGTGGAGAGGAGAAAAAAAGTAGAGGGGATGCAGCACCATCAACCTGAAGCATCCTCACCATCATCACCAACACCGACCACCACCACCATTTTTACCCCCTCTCTTGTCTCATCAGTGGTGCTGCTCCTTCCACACTCCCATCAACCATCACCCTCTGCATAAGTGTGTTGGCTGGCAGTGGTTCAGGAATTAATCCTGTTGCATGTCACTGTGGACACTTCATGTAAATAACTTATTGTCCCAGTGAAAAGTCTGCAGTGGTGTGTCTGTGTGTGTGTGTGATGCTGATGGGAATCAAACACTGTTCAGCAGATCTCTGTTAGTCTTTGAGTTTGTTTGTGACACGGTGCACAGGGGTCAGGGATTGGCCCTTAAGGCCCGACTCTTCACATGATAGATACAAAAAAAACCCAAGACGGTTAACAGGACCCCTCTCCTCCTCTCAGAGCCCCAGCTAAAGGGCATTGTGACCAGGCTGTCCAGTCGCCAGGGCTTCCAGCTGCAGATGCAGCCTGACGGCACCATCGATGGAACTAAGGATGAAGACAGCACCTACGGTAAGTCCTGCTCCGAGACTCACTGGTTACTCACATTTTACATCCACACTGATTCTGTTAAAGGTTATTTTTAATGGTGAACCACCGATAGGTTTCCTGACTTAATGATTCATTACTTTAGCTATTAAATATCAGGAACAGTTTCCTTGGAGAACAAGGCAAAAAGTCATAGATATCCATCTTGCTGTCCAGTATGAAAATGAAAAGCATCAAATCAGTCATTCAGAAAAAACTAGTTTTGTTGCTGAACGACTTACTCCATACTAATGTTATATTCTTACGGTTTTCTTGGAATTTCTTTTCTTCCGATTGACTGACTAAAAGTTTCAGCTTTAAAATCAGCTTTTTTCATTTGAAGTTTCCTAGAAAACAAAAATTTCCTCCAACACCACTGGTAGTTATTAATTGCAATCTTTGAAGTGGCTTCAAACCACTTTCTATTCCTGACACAAAGGAAACAAATAAATCTTTACAAATGTGTCCCTTTAAAAAGGAAGGAATATTTGAGCAGCAGGAATCAGGCTGAGTGATGCAGTTTTAATCTATCAGTTTTATCATTAGACTTTTTAAAGTAAGACTGCTCAGCAGAGATTGAATCTAAACCTTATTTTGATTTTTCTGTTCATTGGAGGAACAAGAGAAAGACGGCATATTGAAGTTTCTATGTTTTGTAGCATCTGACTTTGTTTATCTCCTCTTCACCCAGATTGGAAACAGACCCAGTTTAAATCCAATTTACTGACAAACAACACCCTGTGGAAATCTGTCTGATTGTAACAACACGTCAAGCCTTCATTTAATTAGTTAACTGAGGTTGTCTTTTCTCAGCTCACATGCCGACATGGCGATCTATCTGTGTTAGATGTTTCAGAATTCGATTAAACGTCCGCAGGATTCAAATGGGTGACATAATGAAAGGTCGAACCCAACCAGTCAACACATTCTCTCTGGCTGGCGCCGTCTCATTCTCTGTCTCAGACACACACACACACACACGCACCACGCACGCACGCACGTACACACACACACACGCTCAGGCAGCAATGAGTGATTGATAGGGCTAATTCAATTCTGTTGTTGTGGTTGAGACAGCAATCACTCTCCTTCTCGTGCTCGCTCTGTGTTGTCAGCATCAGGTATTAATCTCTGCCACTCCTCTGACCACCAGCTGTTATACATGAGAGAGAGAGAAATGTGTCCATAAAGCAAGCGCGTTCTTAAGTTGTATAATTATATTCTGTGTATACATCATGTAAGTGCTTTCCCACATGAAACCAGTCTACCATGAGTGGATTTGAATGGATAATCCATAAAATCCATGTCTTAATATAACCATAGCCATTATAAAGTATATGGTTGACTAAATGAATCTAATTAAACAAGGGCCTGACTCGTCAAATTGTGTGGAATAATTATGTCTCTGTTGCAGAGCTTTTACTATAGAAACATACAAATTACTCTATTTTTTGCTGTGCCTTCTGAATGCAAACCACGGAAGGAAACAAAAATAGCAAAAAGTATCACGTATCCTGATAACTGTGATGTAATGGAACATTTCTCACACACCCCACATATATTGAAGCTTTACATCTTCTGTAAAACCTGAATCTGCTCATCCAACATATTTGGAAATTCCTTTAAATTAGACCAACGTGCTGCTTCAGGGTCATATTCACTGTTAGGTATTATAAGCAAACAACTCAGCTTCATTTATGTTGTTTATATTCATAAATCATGCTTTTAAAGTAAATGAAAACCTCTATCTTTGCAGGCCTGGAAATGTCCGGTTCACATGTTTAAAGGAAGGAAGCAGGTGATTGGTCAGATAGTTGACTTGTAAAAGCAGGGCTTTGGGTGTCCAGGTAGTCTTCTGCTTTATCCTAGTAAAATCATAATAATGCTAAACATTTTTTTATTAAATAAAGGCAGCTACACCTCCAGTAGTCAGACACACTCCTCACACTACCAGAGCAATAGAGGTAACCTACTATAGGTAGATTAGAGTGCTCATCTAATAGTTCACCATTAGAGTGTTGACACTGTCAGGAACACAAAGACCACAACGGTTTAAAAAGGAATTGTTGAGTTGTTATCCCATGAGCAGCTGCTTCTTCGCCTGATGGCATTTCAAAATTCTCACCCTTTGCATGACATACTTAACATTTGCCTCCCAATCATTAGCGCGATTCAGCCGTCTCGACACTTCTGTGACCTGGCGAAGCATCTCTGTGGTGAAACGAAGGTGTAATCACACCACGTATGACATCAATATTGAGGAGGGTGTTTGTGGTGTGTTTTTTGCTGTTTGCACTTGTATTTTATTGTGTGTTAATGTGTGTCTCTATGTGTGTGTGTGTAGCTGTGTTCAACCTGATCCCAGTGGGGCTCCGTGTGGTTGCCATCCAGGGCGTCCAGACCAAACTCTATCTGGCGATGAACAACGAAGGGTTTCTCTACACCTCTGTAGGTCACCTCACACTCTCATCATCATCATCAGCATCATCTTTATCACCATCATCCTCATCACCATCATCCTCATCACCATCATCGCCGTTACATACTATTAGAAATTTAGTCAGACTGAGTAACTAAGCAGTTCTCTGTGATTAGTTACTCAGTCTGACTAAATTCATGTGAATTTGTTTGATTTTATCATGCCTGATCAGAACTCAGTGTTCTTCCAGGTTTCATTCCTGGAAGACTGAACCCCCCCCCACACACACACACACACACACACATCAATTGGTTACTGCCTCCTCTCAAATCACTCTCTATTCTGTCAGGCTTTTATTGCCTCAAAGATATATTTGAATGCTGGTAGATTCCATGGCTGCACCAACGGGGAGCTGGTTAGTGTTATAAGTAGTTTCAGACTCCATAGCTATGAAATCAAGTGCTTTCTCAGACACGGCTGAGTGAAGTACCAATGAGGTTAAAGAGAGAATACAGGACAGCAGGATGGAAGTGGAAAAAAAGGCCAGAGACAGTTTCCCTTTACCTCCATAAAACTGTTAATGTCCTGTTATCTGTGTGGAATCCAGGAAGCAAGAAACTTTCCAAATCCAGTCGCCAAACAGGGTCACAGTCCCAGAAACCTTTATAAAACAGTCAACCCTTGTCTGACAAACCAGCTGACTCCAGCCATGAGAGACCCCTTCTCTAAGCTGCTGTATTTTATCAAGGAGTCGACCTACAGTAAATTTATTTTATGAATAAGAACAAAAGTAACAAAATTCAGTCTGGTTTGTTCTCTCAAGACTGCCCTTGTCAAAGTCACTGAAGATTTAATTCTAGCAGCTGACAGCGAGCAGAACCGTCCTTGACCTGGTGTTCAGTGATCGATACCCTGGAACGTGATATCTCATTCAGCTGGAGAAAACTGTCGGCATCAGTGATGTGGCTCCTGATTGGTTCTTCTCTTTGTAAAAATTGCTTTCTTTGTCATGCTTGCAGAAACCCTCCTCTTCATCAGCTCTTCTGTTGTGCTGGGACCCCCAAAGATCAATTTTAGGTTCCCTATTATTCACTGATCTGTATCTGGGGAGTTCCCTTTGGTACTTGGATGATACCCTTCTATTTTTCCTTTTAATGAGAGGTTCCTCCATGTTATCCCACTTTGTATCCTGCTTCAGTAATAACAGATATCCAAAAATGCCCAGCATCTATCACAAGTCCAACTCAGAAATAATATGAACCATCTGAGTCAGTGCCTAATCCAGAAGTGTTTGAAAAGAGGAATGAAACCAAAGACATGTGTTTGACCCTGAAGTGTTCTTTGACACTTGGGTGACTGAATTAATGCAGTCCTGCTTTTCTCAACTATGATGGTTAAATGAAATCAGGTCATTGCTCTTGTTGGCAGATTTGGGGAAGGTCACCCACACTTTCATTTCATCCAGACTAGCGCATTACATTCAAAGACCACAGCCCATATAAAATGCTGCTGCCAGGCTTTTAATGTTCACTTGGAGAAGTGACCACATCACACCAGTCATTGCTGCCCTTCACCGTCTGCCTATGAGATTCAGAATTTATTTCATGATTGCATTGCTTGTTTTTAATGCCTTGAATAGTTTGATTACTGCTATGTTAGCAATCTGACAGCAATATTAGCCTAACCACTGTTTGAGATCATTGGCAGGTGCCTGCTAATGACTGCCAATTGTTGACTTTGCCAACTTTGGTGACATAAAGTTCTTATTTTTCTTGTTCTTCTTCTTATGATCATGATCATCATCATCATCATCATCATCACCATCTTCATCATCACCCAACTATTACAGCTGTTCTTTAATGAAAGTCTTGGCTTGAAGGTCAGCCTCCACTGGATTCTTACAACCCAGCGTCTTTTTTTATTGGCCTTCTATGATTATAAGATTGTTTTGCTTGCAACTACACACAGCTCCTGAAATGTGTTTCATTACCAACAGATTTACACGTAGACACCGCTTCAGTTTCTCAGACAGGTCAGACGGTGCTGGAGGCTGTGACATAAGTGCTTCACTGTAGTTCTTGAGCAGAGATGGTGGGTGTTGGACGCAATAACAAACCACAATCAACAGAAATCACAGCAATCCAGCAAAATAAACATGGGTGAAACAGCCGAAGGTGAAAACAGCTCAACGTAAGAACAGCCATGCTGCTGTAGCCAGGCAGACACGTACTGTACGTCATCGTAGTACCTAGACCGTCTTGACCAGTCCTTGACTCTTTGAGTTACATCGGCTTCACTTATATGTACATTCAAATTCATTTTTCTCTCTGTTCATACTGGATGTTTCAGGAGGTTGTATAAACATAAAACTTTATTCAAACTGACACATGATAGAGAAAGCATTCTTTCTGTATCTTTGGGCATCTTCCTCTCAGCAGGCTGGTTGGTATTCAAGGGAGTAGCTAGTTGCCATGGAGATGCAGGAATAAGGAAATGCAAATGTCAGCTGTCCTAAGTTGGTGCAGTTTGCTCTTGGAGACCACAGCTTGGCCAAGATAATGATTAAAGGACTAGCCAACAGATTAATGAATACATTTATAACAAATGGTGGAATGATTAAACGCTACTTAATGGAGTTGTCATTACAAAATCATTCACTGAGACAGCCCCACCTCTCCATGTCTGTTTAATCACCTTCTCACCCTCCTTATTTGATTTGTTCTGAAAAGTGTCACTCTGCCCTCAGGAACATTTTACCCCAGAGTGTAAGTTCAAGGAGTCAGTGTTTGAGAACTACTACGTCACATACTCCTCCATGCTGTACCGGCAGCAGGCCTCAGGTCGGGCCTGGTACCTGGGCCTCAACAAGGAGGGCGGAATCATGAAGGGGAACCACGTGAAGAAGAACAAGGCTGCCGCACACTTCATACCGAAACCCCTCAAAGGTAAGACTGTTAGGAGAATTTTTGTTTTTTATTTTTTTAAAAATTCAGTTTGAGATTTGATTGATGGTGACTTGAAAAGATAAAGTGATCTGAAATGTCATCAACTGGTTCACAGGAATATGGGAAGCCTCTTACCTTTACAATAGTGATACAAGCATTGATGAAAACAAGAATGCAGAAATATTTCATGTGAAATAATTTGACAGTTTTCTGCCAATTTTACCTCCAAATAGTGTCAGTATTAGTAAAAGATCCCTATAATCCTATCAAATAATATATGAAACAGTTGAAATTAATGTCTGGAAAAGCAACAATGCCATATTATTAAACTCAAACTGCATTATCAGGACTCTGCGGGTGTGTTTTGGTTCGAGTGACAGCTGCGTCTCAAAAAATGAATCATCAGACTTTGACTGTTCTGACTGATGCTTACAAATACATGACATCATTTTTCTTTCCAAGGTAGCCCCTCCCAATTCAAACAGGCCTGATTGTCAAAACTCAAAGGTGAAATATCTTGTGTGTGAAATAGCAGAAGAATTTAATTGAGTTGGTTCTTGTAGGACACCTCCTAAAAAATAATTTGTGCGAGAAAGATTACACTCAGTCGCTTGTAGAGAAGATATTTCCTTAAGCTAGTGCAGCTAAAAGGACAGTTAATGTTGTCCTCTGAATGAATGTTGATGTCGCTATGTCCCTGTTCTGGGTTCAAATAGCCTATTGTTTGCTAATAGACTTGGATCTCAAATATATACTGATGTTAAATTTTGAATCGAACTTTCGTTTCACAGCCTACAAATAACTAGGAAAAATCCTCCGTGGTGGCTTCGAGGAAAAAAATTAACAATATGTCATGCTAATGAAGATAAAATATCATAATCAATTGGGTTTATATGCAACAGTTGTCACAGCTTACATTAATTATTTATTCTTTTCTTTGTGTGTGTGTGTGTGTGTGTGTGTGTGTGTGTGTGTGTGTGTGTGTGTGTGTGTGTGTAGTCGCCATGTATAGGGAGCCCTCCCTCCATGACCTGACGGAACTCTCGCGGTCAGGCAGCGGCACACCGACCAAGAGTCGCAGCGCTTCGGCTCTACTTAACGGCGGAGGGAAGTCACCCAGCAACAATGACTTATCCTAGCCCCCCCACCCCCTCCACATTTCATTCACACACACGCACACACACACACACGCACACACACACACACACACGCACACAGATCTCAGGCTGACACGCCCACACATCAGGCTGTTGAAGGGTAGGAGGACGGAGAGAACCTGGAGAACGACAGGAGTGTGTTCTTCCATTTAACGGACCGTACTGTGACTGACTGTGATGTAAATAATTCAAGGACAATCAATCCATCTGGATCTGCTGCTGTGCTCTGCAGAGGGACAGGACTTGTGAATATCTTCTCTTGACTATTCCTTCTGTATGATGACCTGAGAGGACACGACAGGGGAGGGGGAGAGCGGACGAGTCGGTCGGTCCTGTAGTCAGGTTTACAGACTGTTACTGAGAACCAAAGAGTCCAAGTATTATTAGAGTTAGTGCGGGTGAAAGGTGAGTGTCAAGCAGGTTTCACAGTGACAGAGGAAGGAGGGAAGTCCTTATTTACTCTACTGTATGCTATGTTTACACTGAGCTCATGGGGTCAAGTCATATTTTTAAAATCAGCGTATTCCTGGTACATTTATGACGACTGATCATTTGTTTGCATGCACGCGTGCCTGTGTGTGTGTGTGTGCGTGTGTATGTGTGTGTGCGTGCGTGTGTTTGTGTGTGTGTGTGTGTGTGTAAGTACAACCTGTGCTGGGCAGGTAGATTGTTATGTGTAAGAGTGAGAGCAAGTGTGTGTGTGTGTACACGCATGTGTCTGGGGGGGGCTGGGTGGAGGGGGGGGGGGATTCTACCTTTTTAAGATCTGTTGTATATCAGACAAACCTCCTGAGGGCTTAAGCAGGTTAAAAAAGGTTTACTGTATATGCTTCCATGCTTACTTCTTACAAGCAAAGCTGCTGTTTTATCTTTCTGTTTGTAGTTGTTGTCTCCTTGCTGCTTGTTTATTTGTTTGTTTGTTTGTTGTTGCATGGAAGCTTGTGGACCTCTGCTCAGTAGCAGCATGCCAAAGGTCCTTTTTCTTTCTGGTCTTGCGTGTTCCTGACCAAAAGAGAACACTAGTGACCCAATAGTATCATACCAGAACACTAGTGAACCAATGAGTGGGGGTGTCGGAACACTATTGGACCCATAGTATTGCACCACAACAGGAATGGACCAATTGCGTTCAACCAGAACCAGTTTAACCAATGGGAGCACAGATTAACCTAATATTTTGGTTCCTTCCGTGAACAAACTAGAAATGCACTAAATAAACTCTTTCTAAAGAAGTTGTGTGTTGACTGACTCATTTTGTTGATTTTTACTATCTGTATCTCGGTTGAGCTCATATTGAAATGCTTTTACTCTTCAGTGTAGCGTCGACTATGCATTGCTCATGTTTAAAATTTAACGTGACTGAACACTGTGCCTCTGGTGTTATTAATATATAATTATATATACACAACTTTGGTTCTGTGTTGTTATGCCATCCAGGATATCTGCCTCCGAGATTTCTCCCACCACCTGGACACAAGAGGAATGAAGTTTCACTGTCTTCATGAAATTATAACTATATTCTGAGCAACTGTGCATTAAAAAAAGGAATTCCTTTTACTTCAGCTGTAAACTGGGAAAATAACATTTCGATTACCTGCTTATAGATGTGCCAATAGAAATGTTTTTGTTTTGGAAATGTGAAGTAATTACAATTCAGACAAGAAACATGACTTGTCCACTCCAAGTATCAGCATGCATGATGACAACAGTTGATCAGCTAATATGTAAACACTTAATCAGTTGTAGGTTGGTCACATCTTCTAGAGCACATCAGAAATCACTATTGAAGTTGAAGATATTAATTGCTTAGTTCAAACTTGTGGGCTGCATTAATTCTTGAGAAAATTTGCACATCCCATTTAACAGACTAAGCCACCACTAGATGGCATTTGTAGTTCATAGTTGGGATCCCATGTGCAGGTTTATTCTGGGAATAATTATCAGGCTCAAACATAACCTGCAGCAGTGACAGGAGAAAAATAAATAGTTTAATACTGAACTAGATCCAATAAATCAACAGACAATTTGTTTTTTTTGATAAACTCTTTTACTCCATCGTATGTGTCAGGGAAAACAACAGACATTCTTCCTCAAATGATCCTGTCAGGATGGGTGCTAAAGCTAGTTCCTTAGACACATGTGTAATCACAGAATACAACAAGATAAAGTGCAAAAGGCAATTATGAAAAAATACATATAACATTTAAAATCCAATGGTTTCACATTGCCAGAATAAACATTTTACTCATTTGTTCAGGAACAGTGTCATAGTCAATATGCTTTCCTAATAGTTTAAATCTCACAAGTCTCACAAGATGCCACTAATAAAGATAACTTAAAGTAATAATAAGAATAGTACTTTCATTAATTTTATTCTAGTGTTTTACATCAGTGTCCTGTAACATCGTAATGACATCAGTGGGTGCAAGGAGCAGGTTTCACAGTGTTGGTAAACCACACTGTCCCTTTCATATGCACCTCTATGGAGAAATCACATTTTCACTTTTGGCAGCCCGGTGCAAATGTAAACATACATGCAAATGTACATAAACATTTATATTTCACTTTCATAGTAATCCATACTGATACTTCGCTGGTACATCAGGTACGTTTGCCATATTTACAGGGGTTGAGACAGCACCACGCCGACTGTAGTTGTATATATTCCTCTTTTCCATTTGAGAGAGAATGAGTCAGTTCATCTTTAATTGTCCTTCTTTTTCTTCTTCTTTTCAGTTCCAGTTACATATCTCTTCACTTTTTTTTTCACTTACACATCTTCCTGTCAAAGTTCACTTGATTCTCTACTAAAATCCTAGAGCTGAACCTTCCGTGCTCCCCCTAGGTGGCCTTCTTTGACTCCCATGCCTGAAAAACATTAGAGAGCACAAAGTGAGTAGAAATGTTTCTGTCGGTTCTCATTTCTCCCACACAGAAACTCTTACCTTCGCCTTCTGCATGACATTCCCCTTGGAGGAGGCGTACAGAGATGGAGGACGTTTACGGAGCTCAGATGCTGAATTCACCGGCACAGTCTCGTTGTACACTTTCTCAACTTTACTGCCCTTTGCCTGTAAACACAAACACACAGACCAGAACAGCAAACATAAGCATAATCTACAAGAAAACTTCTGGGGATTTTTGGAGGTTATCAACTTTCTTGATAACCTCTATCGATCTATATCTATCGATATAGATCGATCGATACCCTTCATGAATCTGTGCTTGTAATAAAACTTTCTTGGAATGTTTCCTGTCAAAAAGCTTCCTGGAGGTTTGTATGAAGTTGCCAGGCAACCAGAAGATAATTCAGAAGGTAGCACTGAGTGTATAGACGTTAGATTAGTATGATGCTCTCATCAGTCTGTGCAATATCGCAAATAAGCATGTATCCAAAATGTCCAGCTTTTTGACCTGATGATGAAATCCAATAACAGCTCACATAGAAGCAACAAACTCACAGCATCAAACAAAATTCATTAGGAGTGTCTTTTGGTTCTAGATTTCATCTGGATAGTGTCTCTGCTGCAGCAGCCTACCTTGACACTGATCGTGGTGTCAGTGGGCGGACCCAGCGCTCCTCTAGCCAATGACTTCTTCAGGTTTTCCTTGACATCAGTCAGTCTGAGCTCAAGCTCCACCCTCTCCTCCTCTTTCTGTTTACACAACGTCTCCAGCTTGGCTAACCGCTGCTCCACAGCATGACCTACACACACACACATACACACACAGATATTTAGCAATGCTATGACACTGACTTGTAAACTATGCGTGTGATTTGTCTCTTCGTCTCTGACCTGTGACGCTCTTCATCATCTCCTTCACCTCCCTCTTCTCCCTACGGAGGGAAATCAAGGAGTTTCTGATTTCTTCCTTTTGCTTTTCGAGTTCCTCCTTCTTTTTCAGGTACCTCTTGGCATCCTCCTCTGCACGTGTCTTGCCATAGCGTGCGTACTGGTTTACACCTAACAGAATGCATGATGGGATACAAGTGGACAGAGTGATGTGGATGAAGATGAAGATTCACTTGTAACTTTGTCCAAACGTTTGACTTTAACTCCATATAAAATTTTCCATAATGAAAAACTTTGACATTTTAATGTCGGATGTCTCATATCTAACTATCTATTAAACCAGAGAGTGAGCTGCCTCCACCTTTTCTCTCATATGTTTTTTTAAGGAGACTCACTGGAGGCGTGTCTCTTAATGGCTGCCTGTTGCTCAGTTTTTTCAGAATCCCGGCTGGAGAAGGAGGCATGACGTCTGACATGTCCAGCTCCTCTTGCCACATCAGCATCCTGTCGGTTAAAAAAAAGTTTAAAAAGCATTCCCATGTGGAATTCCATCATTTATCTGCTGTTTAAACCTCAGGACCCACCTACAAATTCAAGTATATACTAAAGCAGAATAATAGAGGCAGAAGTGACAAAAATCTGCTACTGAGCATGATAGGAAGAAGAGAGGATCGGTGTTTTTGTTTGTGTCTGTCATTGGATCACATTGTGTTTCCTCACCTCAACACTCTCATAAACCTCGTCGTACGTTCTGGAGTCTGTTGAGGTGCTGCTGGAGGAGGTGGCAGTGGTGGTGGCCCATCTCAAAGGGAAAAGCAGACAGGCAGAGGTCATTTGAGGAAATAAAAACCCACTGAGAAGCAGAAACTCCAAATGAATACATGTGGAAACATGCAAATGCTGCAGGAAGTGACTCACTGGAAGGAGTTTCTGGCAGCGTGCCGTATGTCAGTGAGTGTATCCACATCGATGTAGTCGTAGTGCAGCTCTTCAGGGAGGGTGGCACTGCCGGTCTCCGCAAACAAAACACCCAGCCATCGGCCCAGATCCTCTGAGCAGCTAGCCTGATGGACACACATGTTTCCTTTCTGTTAGAAGTCAGGTGATGCTAATCTACTGTATATTAACTGTAAAACATGTCCTTGATTTTTATACCTCTAAAGACGCTAGTTCACTGCCTCCCTGACAGATTAGGAAGGAGAAGGGATGTTTGGGCCCGAGGCCCCCAGGAACCACTTCTGCACCTTTGAGTGGCACCACAGCGACCGGCTGCCGCTGATCGCTGTGGTCCTTCTGCAGGTACAAGCTTCCGTTTCGAATGACACACCAACGCTCCTTCCATGAGCCACTCAGGAACACACTGAGGTAGCCTTTGAAGACAAAGAAAAGAAATATGAAAGTGATTAAAGGTCTATGAACAGTTGGGTGATTTATACTCAAATAAGACTCAAAATATTACATTCATCTTTTCATTGCCTTGCTATAATGTTTATTGTTACTCATGTGTCAAGGTTTGATTTAATCTTCATCATTGTTTGTTTGGTGTTATGTTGCAGGACAAAATTCCTGTTTATATAAAGTGTATATATGTGAGTAATTTTAAAAAAAGAATTAATGATTTCAGAACCATAGAGGATAATTTCAGAGTAGTGGTGTTTATAACTACAAATCAAAAATTCTCTCAGACATTTAAATAAGCAGGACACAAGCTAATCAAGCAGCCCATCAAATTAGTATGTGTCCTCACCACAGCGTGGATTGTCCTGTTGACCAGACGATAAGGAATGTTCTCCGGGTAAAGGAGGTTTCCGCTTGGAGAAAGTGATGATCCGATTGATCTTCTTCCCTGCTGCTCGACTCATCGATTCCGTTAACTCTGAAAATGCTCCACGCTTCCCTCTGTCTGCAATCAAACAAACCTTCGTCAGAGGAGGCTGACAATGAAAATTATTGACATCATCCTCATTATCCTTATTTTCATCATCATAAATTAAATAAATGATGCGATATGTATTCAAGTGGAAAAGAATGAAAGAATTCAAGTGAGAGATATTCTTGTGAATACTGAGCATCCATCAGGTCAGGAGTTTTAGAATTTAAAGACAATACAGTCAAACTTCTGCGGTGCACTGGCGTCGTGCCCGGAGTGTCCCCTGCCTCACGCCCTATGCCGCTGTGGCGGATATAGCGTAGGTAATCTGAAGATGACTGACAGTCAAACCTCGGTTTTCAAACGCTTCTGTTCTCGACCAAATCGGTTTTTGACCAGAAAATCAGAGAATTTCACGTCTCTGAACTCGACCAAAATTCGGCTCTCGACCAAACCGAAAGAAGCCGAGCGTACCTGAACGCGACTCACTCGGGAGCCGAGCGAACTCGAATGCTCAGGATGCTTCCTCCGTAGCGCATTCGTGTTCAAAGTTCGATGGGATATCTTTTATTAAAATAAAACACAGCGTCTATTTCTAGCCTTTTTTATTTATGGTAAACAATATACAGTGCAGTTTATGGTGTAAAATAGTAAAAAAAAAACTGAGAAAAAGTTGTTTTTTGGACTTGGAACGGATTAAAATTATTTACATTGATTATAATGGGAAAAATAGTTTCGGATTTCGAACAACTCGCTTTTCGAACAGCCTTCTGGAACGGATTATGTTCAAAAACCGAGGGTTGACTGTATATTGTTGCAAGTCTTCTCAGAGAAATCTTGTATATACAGTGCCCTGCGAAAGTATTGGCCCCCCACAAGAACTTTTTGAAATTTTGCCACATTTCAGGCTTCAAACTTAAAGATAACAAACTGAAAATATTTTTCATGGATCAACAACATGTGAGACACAATCGTGTAGTGGAACCAAATTTATTCAACATTTTATATTGTGTTTACGAATAAAAAAACTGAAAAGTAGGATGTGCAAAAATATTGGCCCCCTGTTCTCTCAGCTCAGCTAACCGACTCAGAAGTTCTCTGATGACTTCTGAATGATCCAATGTCGACCTAGATGACAACAATAACAGAGTGCACCTGTGTGTCATTTGCTCTCACATTTGCACGTCCTACTTTTTAGTTTTTCATTTGTAAACACAATATTTAATGTTGAATAAATTTGGTTCCACTTCACGATTGTGTCTCACATGTTGTTGATTCTTGAAAAATATTTTCAGTTTTTAAGTTTGAAGCCTGAAATGTGGGAAAATGTCAACAAGTTTTTGGGGGGCCAATACTTTCGCAAGGCACCGTATTCAGCCTATGCCTAGAGTGTGTTTGTGTGTTTGCTGCCTAAACCAGGTGCAGCAATACTCTGTCCACCCAACTTCCTGTGATGTCATTGGGAGACAATCACAGGAAGCGCACAGGAAGGATGCCGTATCTGTTCTCGCCTCACTTCCTGTCTCTCTCTCTCTGGTGCCTCTTCATGTTCAGAGTCACTCGGTCAGTAAATATGTTGCAACAACACTGAAACAACACGAGTGTTTGACCTACATTCTGACCTGCCGTCATGGATTCCCACGTTTATTCTTACCGACTGTCAGGATGTATAAACAGACACACTAACACACACTTTGATCGGACTTTAAAGGGTGCGTACGTATATGTGTGTATGTTGTTTTTGCCCCTCAAAGTCAGGACATTTTAATGTGAATGTCAGTTTTGGATTCTCGGTATGCCAAAGAAAGTATTTCCATGAAAATATCATAACCTGCTGCCTTTATATGAATCTCTCTTTTAAATCACTAATCAAAAAATTTAGAAATGTTCTCAGTAATTTTAAGTAATCCATCTATCTATCCACCCACCCATCCATCCATCCATATTGTAATTATAATTGCTTATCCTTGTAGGGTCATGAATGCCTGGATCCTATCCCAGCTGACATTGGGTGAGACAGGTTACACCCTGGACAGATCACCAGTTCAACAGAGCCAACATCCTCACAGTCCAACAAGCATTAACACACACATTTACATCATAAATATAAATTATAGTGACCAGAGCTAAATCTCACCACAGATGGGTTTGGTTACTGGTGCTACACAACAATTAAAAACAGTCAAAAAATATAACCAGATGAAAACTGTTCACACAGGAATGTAAACTTACTCAGCGAGTCAATGGTGTCCCGTCCGGGTCCCTGTACAAAGGGCTGGCTCTCTGCTGTTGGCCCGCTGTCTGAGTCTGATGCCTGCCGATCACACTGCAGCACCTGTTAAGGGGATGAGAGGAATGTTTCATTTCAACACATCTCTTTATCCTCATCCTCATTTGGCTCCCCTGACAACAACCACACTATCTTCGTTCTTGACGGCATCGCTGACATTGAACGCCATCGTCTCATATCTCAGGTTGTATACAACATTTACAGTCCGAACAGCGCAAATATGTTATCATAAATCTGGAGGATGGTTTGTTGTTTTTCTATTGATTCTGTGAAGATGGTTTGGTCATCTGCATATAGACACTCCAATATTCTTCTCTGGCCTCTCGGTCTAGGAGTTCTCTTGGTGATACCTCATTAGAAATACCGTACTTGATCTTGAAACCTGCACCTGGATATACCTCCACTTTGTGCTTAGTAATTCTAAGGTTCATGTAAATATTGAAAAGAGTTGGAGACTCCAAAGCACCTTATCTACATCTGACTTGGAAGCCAAACAGCTTGGTGGGACCTTTGCACAAGCATTAGTATATGGAGCTCTGAGAACACTCAACACTTCAGTCCTTCAACCAACCACAACTATGTTTGCAGCAATGACACTCAGGTTTGTTGAATTGTTGTTACAGTTGTTCTGCCAACATGAGCTGCCACACCAATCCGACTCAGCTTCTTCCCTCTGCAGCTTTGTGTCAAATGTTTCTTGAGGTTATGACGTTATTCTAAAACTATCCAGCTCAGCAACCTCAGTATCACTTCACTCTGTTTTTATTAGAAACCACAAGCAGAGTGTGGAGTTTCACAGACAAAGATTGCTATGTAAAAGCTAGAGTATAGATTACAAATGAAATCCACTTCAATAAATAATGAAATAATACATAAGCACACAGACATGATGACAGAGAACTAGGAGCTGCTATGTTTTTTCTCACCTGTCTAAAATGCCCAAAGAAAATGCATTAGATTAAATAACAAGCGACATGCTCACACCTTATCAAGTTCCAACTTCCTCTTTATCATGGGAGATGTGGACTCATCCAGTCTTTCCTGACTGCCAACATCTTGAACAACCTGGTTACAAAAAAAAACACCTTAATTTTTAAACAACCTTATGCTTTGCCCTCGGCAACATTCCTTTTTTTTTTTTTAACTTTTGTTCGTCTAAGCAGCGTTGCTCTAAAGCAGTGAATAAGAGTACCTTGAGCCATCGCTGGGCCTGCTCTTTGCTCTGAACAGCCAGGACGAGAGCTTCACCTCCAGACATTGAGAAACGCAACTCATGTCTCTTTTTGCGGCCTTCCTTTGGGACATAGATGACGTTGCACAGATTCAGCAGGAGCTCCGTGTGGGGGGTGCTCTCTTTGATGCTCTTAAAACACTGCAGAAGAGAAACTTTCTGGGGTTAAAGGTTTTATCAATTAATATATACAGTACAAACTAATGAGGCGGTCTGTTTACCTGAAGTTTATTGTCTCGGACAACAACTAGCTGTTTAGCCCACTGGCCAAAGCGCTTCTTTCTCAGGAGGAAAGCACAGATGCGACAGTTTCCAACTGGTCCATTTGGGTTATCCTCAGCCGTCCATCTCTGGGGCTGGTCCTGCCCCTTGGCTTCCTCGTCTTCCTCTTCTTCATACGACTCATATGAACTGCTTAAAGCATCTGAGTCGTTGTCTGAGCATCAAGAATAGTAACAGTATTTGATTTAACAACAATCTCTGGTTCTGTTCATATATACAGTATATCAGAAAATGTCTTTACAGTACATTTTAAGTGACTCACAAGAGTTCTTGGGGGGTCCGTTAATCCTGGTGGTGGGGTAGTTATTCTCTGCGTCTTCATAGTAGGCATCTTCCACCGAGTTCCTGGAAGCTACAGGAGAGAAGCAGAAGAGATGAGATGAGGTAAAAGATACCAGAAGAACCTTTAATAATTCATTGTTTTGTAATTATTCATGAAGGTGAAAATCTGTATTTTAGAGTGTGTACAGAACTGTTTATATTAGTGGTAAAGTACTGAGGGGACGATCCAGGATCAAGAGGAACAGCCTCTTCATAGTAGTCATCAGGAAGTGGGGTGGTTGGTAGAGGAGGTGGGGTGTCTGTCGGCGTCTTGAGGAGAAAGTCATGCCAAAGTTTAAGCACAAGAAAAGCTGACAGGATTGAGAGGCAGACGCCGCACGACACTTACAGATTTGTTAGGATGAGTCTTCTCCTCTTCCTCTTTGTGTTCTTTCTGCTCCACTGGAGATGCACTGAGCATGTGCAGATCACAGTCTGGTAAGGCAACAGAGCACAGATTTTACACGCTGTTTTTTATTTTACAATCCATTTATTAGATGCTATGTAAAGGAAACTAATATAAATAATGATATTTCTAAGACTTTCTAGTGATGAGGTGGTTTGATGGAGTTTTGAAGGTTTTCTCACCAAAATCATCAAACAGAGACTCAACAAAGCTGGTGCCATTGCCATAGAGACAGCTGTTCATGTAGACATCAGATCCATTGACTGTAGAAGAGACCGTTTGGTGTTGAGCAACAGGAGGCAAGCAAGTTCTCAGTGAATATCAACACTCCAACAAAAAACAGCAAGGGACAGTAAACCAGTGCATGTAAATCCCACCCAGAACAACAAAACTACCTTAAGTTATAAATAAAACGGGACGTTTAAACCAAACCTCCTAAGCTTTGTGAAAATTCTTAAGAATCAGTGTGAGAAATAAATCTCCAAATATTTTGATGTCATGAGCAGATTTGATGGGGACTGATATAATGTGCTGTGAATGAGATGTTTCTGTCAGAATGTCTTGTTTTTCTCCTTTCCATGACCTCTTCTCATCATCTTCTTCAACTTACCATTGCATTATCCTCTTACCTTAATCCCTTCATCCTCTCCGACATCCTGTGTTCTCACAGATAAACACGCTTCCTCTGTAAACACCTCAGTAGCATTTCTTGTCTGTGTCTTTTTAACTTTTGTATTGTCCTTTCTGCTGTCTATTAGATTGTGAAACAATTTGTTTTCTGAGACCAGAATGAAGTTGAAGCAGAAGTCAGATTCAACAAAGACTGCAATTGATGGTATGCTTGTAACTAAAATTACCGTATAACATGTGGTGACTGTCTCATGACTGGAAGACTGCACCATGAAATAAAGATGAAGAAAGTAACGTCATGTCTTTTATTAAATTAACCTTGAACAAATTACTTAACTCACAAATGCTTCAGCTGAACTTCTGCAAATGTCAAGCTGTCAAATGGATGTACGACTGATATACACGGAATAACAACTTCAAATTTCAGATTTCAAACTTAGATTAAGAAGTCACCCTTGTCATCTATGAAATAACTCATTTACATTTCCCTTTTAGTTTTTCACTCTCGACAAGCAGTAGTGTTGCTGTGCTGCACAAGTAGAAAATTGTGTGCATTGAGACAAAATATTAGCATTAACAATAATGTCTAAATGGAGGTGTCACATCACTGCATCTAATGATGGTAAAGAAGACCAGAGAGACCTCCACCTGAGGGTTCATTCTGTACCTGATGACTGCAGCGAGCCTAAGATGTTACGTACGGATGCCATCTTGTCAGCGGTGGCGGGACTGACCATCTCATGGTCCAGCATCTTCAGCAGAGAGCCTAACTCGTTCACAAGTCGCTCCATCACCACTGAAAATAACACAAAGGAAAATATTGAGGTCTGTGCAGTCAGGAAGTGGCGGACTGTGCATTCTACACCTAGGCCTTCAGTGAGGTCCTACTTTGTCAAACTTACATACCGGGTCTCGGGCGCACAGAATGTTTGACTTTTTTTTTTTTTAACTGATTTTCAGTATATAGATGTTTTACTTTGAAAAGCGACTTATGTGCAAAATGACGCACAGACAAATACCTGCGTTTGTGGCTCTTGACAGGTGTTAGTCACGTGACAAATTACTAGCCGTTAACCCCAAAATTAAGCCCACAAGAAAAAATTAGTAAAAAAAAAAAAAATCTTTGGGGAGACTCTTTGGAAAGGGGAAAAGGCCGAGACAGAAGAGCCTACGGCTTCCAAGAACACAAAATCTGCATTTAAAAGATAACATGAGGAGTCCTACTTACAATACGGCTTTATTCCAACAGGTGAGTCTCCTGCGCTGTGTGTAACATGTGGCAACAAGCTAACAAATGAGTCAATGAAGCCTTCAACACTGCTGGACATCAAAGCATTAAAGCGTTAAAAGACAAAAGCTTTGAAGTTTTTTGAAAGAAAACAACAACAACAACAACGTGGCAAAGCAGCTACTGATGGCCACCATCAACAAACGTGAGCGAACTGAGAGCGTCTAACTTTGTGACGAGTCGTACTGCCAATGTAAACCGGTGGTTATCTAGCAAGCCTGTGGACACTGTCTCTTTAAGAGTCACGACAGTAAAGCCCTGCTTTACGGCTGAGTAGTGGCGATCTCAGAGCGGGAGAATCCGCGGGTTGCACTTGATTAATACTGAGACGGAACAAGACATGGCGAAGCTATAGCCGGTCTATACTGGCCGTCTGTCACGTCAAGTCACCACTTATACTTCTTCCTGCTAGGTGAGCCCATCCATTGATGTTATGTGATTGTGCTTCTGGTGTAAAAAGAGTTTCCTGCTGTATTGGTAAATATAAATGCATTTTTTTTATGCTAGATGCTAATCGCGAGCTAACCGCTAATTTCTAGCTGAGCACTAACAACCAGCAGACTTGGAAACGAGTCACTGTAATGATTATTAGTGTATGTGTGTTTAATGTTGAAAACATTATACGGAGTTTTCCTTAGCTGGGGTTGTTTTTGGGGGTTTTTTTTTGGATTAAGAATTTCTAAATTGTGGAGAATTTGTGGAGAGGATTAACTGTTCATTACCAAAGAATAAAAGGGACTGATTCATTTTGATATACCCTGCAAAAGACTGGTTGAAAGGAGATATTTCACAATGTTTTGAATTTTCATTTTATATTGTAATTGATGAGAATTTATTTTATTTTAATATACCTGTATTACATCTTAAGTTTATAAATGACAAAAAGATTTTTCATTTTACGGGACTGGGTCAGCATACTACTAACAGACCTAAAATAAATTCCCGCTGAGTACCGTTGGATTTGGTCTCATCCTTGTTGTTATTGAAGGAGGGACAAACTGATATTTGGTTACACCAAGAAACCTTGAACTGTTGGTGAAGAATCGATGCTGCCCGCCACTAAGTCTCCCTGCGATGAAAACCGCTGTGACGTCTGGTGTGTGTGACCCGTGTCTACATGTACACACAGAATGAACGGAGATAAAAACCGACTATTTTCTTACGTATAACAGCTCCACGTCAAAGACGGGTTGATAAACATGCTTGACAGTTGGATATTTGTTCGTCTGTTTCTTTGAGTCATAAAGTTTATATATTCATTCATTCATGTTCCTTGTTGATGCTAGTTCTGGGTCAGACCGGGATGCGCTGCCTGCTAGTGGGAGATCTCTGATGGAGGTCATCCTCCAGGAGGAACTGCGTGAATTTCCACATGTCCTGGTCTCGAAATGTGTTGATCAACGCACTTGTGAACTACGTGTGAATATGGCCTGATTCAGGTAGTGGTTTGGTTTGTGCCGTGAGTTTTGACAGCGATGTAAAGCGAGTGTTTTCTAAAGCAGGGGGAATATTGTTAAAAAAAGAAAAGAAAAAGAAATCACCTGAGGCCTGCTACAGTGGACAAAAATGTTGTTTTTAAATAAAAACCAATGATATGACCAAGCATAATCACTGACTATACCTAAACGTTACAAAAGCACAATCATTGTCCATACCCCAACCCCAACCACCCTTCCCTCACTGCACAAGTTTACTGTATTCTTATTTTCGTCATGTCCAAATGATCATTTTCCATTTTGTGTGTGTGTGTGTGTGTGTGTGTAAGCATTTGGAGTTAAAAGTAATTTTCCTACGGGAATATTAATATTTGCTTTTTTATGTTTTATAAACACACACTTTTCACTCATTTCTGAGTGAAACTAGCTGGCTAGCATGAACAGTCTGTCCAGCTATGGTTTCCGTTTGGAATGGGCCAATCGATGTAGTATCCAAAATGCATTTAACAAAAATAGTCAAGTTACTACATACAGTTCTGTTCATGTCATCAGCTAACAGAACCAACATTTCTCTAAAATTTCTTTTCCACTTGTTCTTTTGACAGGTGCCTTTTCCTTTAACGTTAGATTCTTTCCCAATCTCACGATTAGCAGGCAAACCTCTACGTCTTCGCAACATATATATATATATGTAGAAATAAATTTAAGGAAAATGCATTAAAATATAATTAACTTTTATTGTAAATATGATTTTTGGTTATGTTGGGCCAGCAGAGAAGGCTTTTGTGGCCCTGATGGTCCACTGGTAGGGTGACAGTGAATCATTTCTTGGCACCAAAGTTTTCACAATGGAAAAGTTCAACATGGTTCAGATTCCTGATCAATTTAACACATGCATGTAAGACCATACGGGCACGTGTGGGCTAAACCCAGCAGTTCGTGAGGAGCATGAAATCATTTGGGAGCACAGCTCGCCTTCTGTTGTAACAGCTGATGGGGTGGAGAATATTTTCATTTGTACAATTTAAAACTCGTTATTACCTCTGTTTAGGTAGGGTGTTGCACCATGACAGCTCTGCTCCAACTTTCTTTGAAAAATAATTGGTTTCACATTCAACACCAGTGTGGGTGTGTGTGTGTGTTTTATTGACCTTGACATTGTTTCAAAAGCTATGCCACACATACATCCTGCTGACACAGTGGAGGAGGAGAACGGGCAAGACAGTGGAAAGGAAGTGAGGAGGAGGAGACAGGAAGCTTCCTTCCATCAAGGAAATGGAGCCAAAGTAAAATAGAATTGAGTACAAAACCGCCCATCATGCTGTGTTAACTCATTCACCAAATCATTCATTCACAGGTCTGAGAGGCACATGCTGGATATGAAAGATGTTGGATATCCAGGATCATCAGACACCCTTTAACTACATAATGAAAAATCCTGCTGTTAAAAAGGTGGAGCGATCATTCTATGTTGAAACTGCTAACCCTGGGTGTGAGATTTTATGAGCAACATGATCTTTAAGTGTTCTTTCATCTACCCTGTAATAAATGTACATAGTTTGAGCAAACCAGTATGAGTCATTTTTGGCATTAAAATTGTAACATTTCACAAAAACCCACTGTATTCCCCCTTCATAAAGCTCCATGTGAAATGAAAATGAAAAGCTTTCTGAGGAAACTCAGGTATCATGTTTCATTTCATCATCATTCTAAAGTGACACAAAATCAATATGAAGCATGACATGGCAGCAGATAAATATGGACGAAACTAAAACAAATACAAATGAATGGACACAAGGGTTAAATGAAAAACTTCTCTCACACAGGGACGACACAGAGGGAGAAAAGCCCTCACTCTCCCACACACTGGCACCACCCACCCCCCTTTTCTGACAATACTCCATTGTCTCCACAATGTCCAAAATTAGATGACCACATTGCTGCGCGAAAGACCGGCGCAAACAACACAATGTCTGAAAGTCCAACAAAAAGCAAAACAGGAACAAACACAGTGTCAGAGGGGTGTGGTACGATGCAGCTGCATTGTCTCTTTCTGGGTTAATGGACATATCTCCAGCAGCTCTGCGTGTGTGTGTCAGCCAGCAGCTGTGGTTTCCTGTCTTAGCTGTGGACAGCAGCTTCTCTCTGCTCTCTCCTGATCTTGATTCTCCATCCTACTGAGTTTCACCTCCTCTTACACCTCCTCCAGCATTTCCCTTTTCATTCCTCTGATTCTCTCCATCCTGTTGTTTGTCATTCCGTCCCAATAGCCCAATCCTCCACTATATCTACAGGGTTACTCGCCATTAATGCGTTCCAGGAACCACTCGCGAATAACGAATTCCGCGATTTCGCGACAAACTATGTTATTATTTACGGTACTTTAAATATGAACCCTCCCCATACTCAGATTACCTTTTCCCACAGTCTTTTCGACTGTTTAAAGCACTTTTGTCTCAAGGAAGTCAGAGAGTCACGGAACGTAGCGTACTTCTGGATGCCGTAAGCCAAGAGAATGTACGTACGGGATTGTGATTGACTACTAAAAATCTGCTATGAGTTGAAGTCACGACTGTTGATGCGTGAGGGCGCACTGTCTATTTTCTATTGTCATCAGCTGACGGTCACATTAAAGTGGTGGATTTCAAACTAGATTCAATTCAGCCTCTGTGAGAAATAATAGGGATGTTTTATGTTTCTTGAAGTCTAACTTTAGAAATGGGATTCCATCCAATCATGTGCTGTATGTCTATTACTCGCTCTCATTCAATTTTGTTTGTGTGTGTGTCTCTGTCTGTCTCTGGGGAAACTCAAGGGTTCAGAGGCCAGGAATCAGCTGTTCTGAAGGCTTGTGGTTGGTCTCACCCACAGAAGGATCTTTGTAACCCACCCCCCCATTCCACACATACACATATTTTCCCTTTGACTGTTTTCGCGGATGGTTGGCGGGTAGCATGCATGAAACCACACACAAACTTGCATCTTCACAGACATCATCCTACACGGGGCAAACATACGGTGACAAGACCACTTTTTAAAATACATGTTTTTGTGTGTCTCTGCAGACGGGGCCGCCCGAACGAGGTCGGTCATGAGACCAGAGCCACGCGACTCTCATCTGAAGTGATGTGGTGTTTGGTCGCTGCTCAGAACAAAATAAGTTCACAGATGCTGCTGTTTTCCTCAGTAGTGTTTACAGGAGGCAGGGTGATAAAAAAAATACATTTTCCTTTCTAACCTGAGGCCGTCACTTCCTTCAGTCATGACAATTCCTTTTTTACTTAAATAATTGCTGGTTGTTTCACACATTCATGTGATTATGTACAACAGGAAGCTCCAAGGTCTATGTCTATGTGACACAAACATACTATTTTCCTTCCTCTTAAATTTTAAGAGAATTTCAACCGTTCAAGTGTATGAAGCTGCGTGTCCGCTCTGCAGCAGGCGTCCTCTTCCTGCCTCCCCCACACTCCCAGAGGCTGAGGTCCCTCCAGATCCCACATTCTGCCTTCCACTCCTTTCTGTTTCTCCCGCCTTCCTCTCTGATCTGTTCCTTTTAACTTTTCGCCCTCGCCTGCCTCTCTCCATTTCTCCTCCAGACACCCATCCTCTTCAGACTGAGGTCAGAGTTCAAAGCTTGGTGGCTTGGAGACAAAAGTCTACTTCAGAGATTCTGCATCCAGTAATTCATATTTTCGTGACAACAACATGGTGTCACTGCTCGCCTGAGGTTAGCCTTCAGTCAGACTCTTTAAAAAGTTCCCTCTGCAACAAATTTGGCAACAGCTTTAAAAACAACCAGCTGGGGAAGAACTTGTGGATTTCTATGTTTTTCACATTCTTTCAGTATCTTATCTCTCTCACATAGTAAAGGATGAGCGGGTGCAGAAAACAGAGGAGCGTGATGCAGCAGTAGTTTAAATGTCTGAAGTGAAGGCTCAGTAATGTAATATCCTAAAGTAGATTTGTAAGTCAGTCACTGCACTTAAGTGCAACGTTGTGGTACTTTACAATAGCATTTGCATCCCCAACACCCTCACATTGTCACTCCATTGTATTCTGGTGGCATCTATCGTACGATTGGCTCTAATCATTTTATCTGACAACTCCACAGGTTTCATGCTGGATCAGAGCCAGAGTAATGCAATTCTAAATTGGGTTGCAATCAGACAAAAGTACCACTGGAACGTAGGTTTGGCTTTCTCCAAAAGTTAACAGAGTCTGCAAATTCTTACAAGTTTGATAACTAGTATTTTGTTGGCTTGATCTGGGGGAAAAAAAGACAAATATGTTGATTAGAGAACCAAGTGAGTTGTTCAATTATTGTGATTTGGTAAAATAAAAAATAAAAAACTCTTTGTCTCTACAGATTTTACACAGATTTTAGTCTTCTTTAAAAAAGTAATACACATTCCCAAAATTATTTTTCTCTGCTGCTGCATTAGGTAATATAGTCAATATTATGATGTAATTAGATTGTGTCATGTGAAAGTGGTGGACTATACCAAAACCACTAAGGATAAACACCAATGTCTGAAACTATGTCTTTTTGAACAGTTTAAAGTTCACATTTTGGGAAGAAAAAAAACCCTTAGATTCCTTGCCAAGAGTCAAATGAAAATTTTTTATTCCTGAAGGCGTCTATAAAGTTGGAGCATAAGGAGCATTAGCATAGCATAAAGACCAGAAATGAGGGCAGGGTTATGTTAAATCTCCCAGCTCTATGAAACCGATCTGCATTCCTGCACCTCTAAACATAATCCATACACAACCCTGAATAAAAGAGCTCTGACTTGTCGCTTTACCACATTTAATTCTCTGGTTGAACTTCTATTCTAATTAAGAAAACCACAATGTTACAGGAACCTGTCAACAGATCACAGACGACAGAATCCCAAACAGTTAAATGGTTTACAAAGCTGAAGTAATTTCAATAAATATAACATAAATAATTGGGGAAAAAAAACTTGCAGCAGTTTTTCACTGCTAAAGAAAATGGACTGCCGTGGTATGTTTTTGGGGAGGTGTTGGGGTATCAGTGGAGGATCACTGTGTGAGGAAAGGGAAGGGGAAATGTAAGAACTCCACGAGGGAGGTCAAGGACAGCTGTTGAGGAACGATCTGGTGTGACAGTACGTGTGTGTGTCCCAGTTTGTTGCAGCAGTTGTGCTACTGGAACAGAGTGTCGTTATCAATAACTCCTGTTGTGTCCAATGTGAGATCATTTCCCTCTACAGAGCGCAGCTGCAGACAAATGACAACTGATCTACTGGGCCCAGTTTCACAGGCGTCTCAGCTCATAGAGAATTCAAACGATAACCTAAATGACGGCTGGTGATTGACAGATTCAGGTATTCTGCATGACTCCCCAGATGCCAGACTGAAATGCTGACATTGAACATTTCTGTAAATCCAGATATGTTTGACATTCTTGTCGTGAGGTGACAGCGGTGACAGACAACCGAGGCCAGCAGCTCTTTGTGTCAACAACAGCAGGATGTTTCCCAGACATAAGCCAATAGTAGAGGCATTATAATTCTAACACTCCTAACAAAACCAAGTTTAAAGGCTTAAAAATCATCTTCCGCTAACCTTAACTAAACGTTTTCCGACTATTAACCCAACCTGACTTCAAGCATGGCATTGATATTGAATAAACATAAAAAAGACAAAATTTAGAACTTTCCACTTACAAAAGGTTAAGTTTCAGCTCATCCATCGCTTTGCAGAAACATCTGGATGTTTACTCTGGTGATTAGTTGGGTTGGTTGGAAACTTAAATACATCAGCCACTATTCATTTTATTAGTAACACCTGCTCTCATACATAAACAGATGTTTTATTATAGCCTATTCTACCACAGTCTGGGAGTCATGCTGCACCGGTACTGCACCACTGAATGGACTCATTAACACACCATAAATATCTTTAAATGATAATGATGAGATCTGACTCATTACTGTCCATTAAAAGAAAGTGGATCCTTCTTCTCAGGCTGTGCACAACATCAGTAGTTTTGTCTGCTGGAGGAGGTTCTGGTTTCACTGCTGTCGGTTTGTTTGTTTGTCTCCCAGCAGGAAGAACAAAAAAACAACAACTTGACTTGACTTTCATGACCCTCAGTGAACACAGGGTAGAATCTATTGCATTTTTTGGTAAATATCAAGACTTTGGGCTATTCTCACCATTTCCTGCTACTGTGTATAAACTTCCTGATGCAGTTTGATCAAACTTGGTAGAAGGAATGAGGAACTCATTAAAGTTTGAAGGGGATCCTGATTAAAGGGACTGATCCAGTACTTTTTAGAATATGTACCATCTCCATGCTTTCTCTCAGAGCAATAGTTGGTCCTTGGCAGATTAAGCTCTTATAGTTTCCGCAGTACCTCCTTTTTAAAATGTGAAATTCTCTTTTATATTTATAGAAAGTGATTACTTTTTTTTTAACGTCACAATCATCCCAATTGACAAAAAGATGCGTGACTGACTTTCCTTCCTCTGCCAGATTTGAACCTGAAGTGCTTGTTTCCTCGACACAGTGACTTGTGGTCCTGGTTCGTCAGGTTTTCAGTTTGGACCTCAGCCCCGTCACCTTTGTCGTAATTGTTGCCTGAAGGCTCCGCAATTAGAGCGGACATCGCGCTGCGGGAGCGGCCGAGGCTGCGGCAGCCTCACCTCTAACAGGGACGTTGTGTGTTGGCATCAGATTGCATCACCTCCACCTGAGCGGGGATTCCTGCTGCAGGCGCGCTGCGTGAGTGACGTCACCCTCTTTACTCCAGCGGTAAAGCAGGACACACACACACACACACACACACACACACAGAGGAAAAAGTGACTGATGGCTTTGCCCTTCAAATTAAAATTAAAATAAATTAAACCGCGGTCGTGCAACACGGAGCAGATCTAACTATGTGAAACTTCTCTTTTCTTGTGGTGAGTTTCAAACCACAACTTTGCGTGTCTCTGTTCTGAGTACGTGTACCGACCCAGTTCTCTCCTCACAAGTTGTAAATGCCTTCTTTTCAAACTTGGAGTGGGGAGGAAAGCCAGCCAACCCACCAGTGGAATAATGACGACAGACTGGAACTCACCGCTTTGGCGTTGGTAGTCCATGTCTGTGGAGGTGACTTCTGAGCAGAGGAACCACCCGTGAACGACGGTTCACGTGTGGACGGCGGGGATCGGTGAGTCTCCGGTGCGAGGAACTGACTCAGAACGGCGGCTTCGGTTTATAGTGGGAGTCCTCAGCCAATGGTTCATTACACGGAGCTCCACTGGGTCCTAACGCCGGTCCTGTGTCACCACTGTACTGTGGTGTGGGTCACCACTGTACTGTGGTGTGGATCACTACTGTACTGTGTTGTGGATCACTACTGTACTGTGTTGTGGATCACTACTGTACTGTGGTGTGGGTCACCACTGTACTGTGGTGTGGGTCACTACTGTACTGTGGTGTGGGTCACCAGTGTACTGTGGTGTGGATCACTACTGTACTGTGGTGTGGATCACTACTGTACTGTGGTGTGGGTCACTACTGTACTGTGGTGTGGGTCACTACTGTACTGTGGTGTGGATCACCACTGTACTGTGGTGTGGGTCACTACTGTACTGTGGTGTGGGTCACTACTGTACTGTGGTGTGGGTCACCACTGTACTGTGGTGTGGGTCACTACTGTACTGTGGTGTGGATCACTACTGTACTGTGGTGTGGATCACCACTGTACTGTGGTGTGGATCACCACTGTACTGTGGTGTGGGTCACTACTGTACTGTGGTGTGGGTCACCACTGTACTGTGGTGTGGGTCACTACTGTACTGTGGTGTGGATCACTACTGTACTGTGGTGTGGGTCACTACTGTGGTGTGGATCACTACTGTACTGTGGTGTGGATCACTACTGTACTGTGGTGTGGGTCACTACTGTGGTGTGGGTCACTACTGTACTGTGGTGTGGATCACTACTGTACTGTGGTGTGGATCACTACTGTACTGTGTTGTGGGTCATCCTGTGACGTCAAAATCGAGCCCGAAAACAATTCCTGATTTTTCCAGTCTCCGTGAAACTTGATCAGAGCTTGATAATATAACTCATGCAGTGATATTCAAACAGTCACTGAAACAGAGATTAGAAATATAGACACTATGTATTAAATGATAATTAATGGGTCAACTTCAGTGGTCGTAGTTAATATAGATTATGTGTGATCTATAAATAAACATTTCCATCACAGTTTGAGAGCAACTCGTTAATTAAACTTCAAGTCCAAAAAGAAATGTTTTATTTTTTTGGAAACTTCAAGCCGTTTTATAAATGAACACACAAATGTGAGATATAACCGGGGCGCTCAGACCATTACTGGATTATGTACTCTGTTTATTGGCCTGCCTCTAACACAAGTCATTCATTCATTCATTCATTCATGCATTCATTCATTCATTTTCTCAACCTGTTTCATCCGCTTGTGCAGGTCGGAAGCTGGAGCCTGTCCCAGCTTATTTTAGGTCTTGAGGCCGGGAAACACCAGGCACGACGCCAGTGCAGCTACACTCAGACACACACACACGCACGCACACACACACACACACACACACACACACACACACACACACACACACACACACACACACACACACACACACACACACACTCATTCCTATGGTCAATTTGGGGCCGGACAATTAACCTGAAGCTCATGTTTTTGGATGTGGGAGGAAGCCGGAGAACCTGGAGAGAACCCACGCAGACACAGGGAGAACACGCAAATTCAGAATTCAATATTATTCTAATTTACATTTATCCGACTGCAGATTGAAAACATTACCCTTTATTTTTCAAAGTTAAATGTGAGTACATACTTGCGAAACACCATTTGATATACAAGTAGTCATACATGTTGCTCAACAAGTTGCTCATTTGGGGCACACCAGGAAGGAGCTGTCCGCCACTCTACCTCCCATTGCATGTGTGTGTGTGTGTGTGTGTGTGTGTGTGTGTGTGTGTGTGTGTGTGTGTGTGTGTGTGTGTGTGTGTGTGTGTGTGTGTGTGTGTGTGCTACAGGGGCTTATACACACTAATATGTGTGAATGCGTTTGATTAAGGATTAATACTGGAGTGTGTTCTTAATTTCCCTTCGGGGATCAGACGAGTATACCAAATTAAAAAATTAGTTAATGTACTTCATAGGACACATTAAGGCACATTCTTCCTTCGTGGAGTACAGGAAGTGAAAATGAAAAATGAAATAATGTACTGGAGTAACTGTATCGTGTATGTAACTGAAAATCACTGTGTATGTTTGACACATCTTGTCAATTCATGATGACATGCCTCCCTTAGCCATCATTGGCTGCAGTTGATCATGGTACATCAATTAGCCTACCTGTGCTACATGTGCTACAGTAGTCGATTTATGCCTGTCATGATTGTATGTCATCTGATTGCTTTCTTAATATTTTAATTCATAGTAACTATGTTGAACAAAAAAAGAAAGTGGTCGGACAAATATGTGCAACGTGAATTTACATGTACTGTATAACGGAACGTGATGTGAGTCAGCGTTCTGCATGATTTGAATGTCAAGTTGAGCAATTCTAGTCTCGCACTGGCAAAAATAAAGGAACACTTCCTTAAACTTCGTGGAAAACAACAGAAACAGACTTTATTGTGAAAATGACATAAGAGTAACACTTGCCAAGGTGAAACCACGCATGTCTGAACTGGTCTCTCAATAACATCAGCAGAAGTCACACTGCTTTGCAGGTAGGTAATGTCATGTGAGTTCATACAGTGTCTTGGTTTTGTTCTTTGAAAAAGGTGATATTAATGCACAATTCATTAAATACACCAGTAAAACATATACTTATGTCTTAACCTGTGTTTGTGTGTGTTATAGGGGCCTGCACATACAGGCCCATGTTCGCATGTGTTTGATGAAACTCGAGTATGCTCTTAAATTCCCTAGTGGGATCACTATAATACACACACACAAAAAAATTAACATTACAAAAAATAAGATCCTTATAGGATTTATTAGAAGTTGCTGTGACAGACATGGTTTAGGAAATTATAAATGATAAAAATTCAAACCAATAAACACATTTCATGGTTTCAGTTACTGCAATACATTATTTCATTTTCAAAACTCAGTTAAAACTCTCTGAATGCTCTTAAAGCTTGTGAGTACTGTGATTTCATGATATCTTTCAACTCTGCAATTAATCATTTTTTGTCTGCATTTCCAGATTTCCTTCTTCATTCCTTCATAGGCTCCTTCTCTTGTTAGGATCACCATTTCCTCATTTTCCCCTGCCTTCAGTCCAGAATTGCTTATTCTCTATATTCAAAAGGCTTCTAGAATATCAGCAGTGGAGAATCTCTATTTGCTGTAACACACACACTAACTCATGATCATGACTCCTTCTAGTTTAACTATAATCTACTTGTACAACTAAAACTCTGAGCTGTAATGAATTTGGTAAAACTTTGATCAGATTTTGAAATAACAGAGTGAAACACAGTCTTAAACTGTGTAATACTAAAACCTGATTTTGAAGCCCAACGTCTCTGAGCTCATTCCTATTATACCTCACAACCACATCATGTTTCACAAGCCGTGTCAGTCAAATGTACAGTCTGCTCAAGATATAGACAGCAGTCAATATGGCTTCAGAAAAACTGACATCCAAATCAAACACATGCCTGCATTAAAAAAGAGAAGACATTAGGATTTCAGTATTTTTTTTAAATAACACATTCAATAGTGGGAATCACACTTGTGACATCTGCCTGTCTTCTTAGCTTTGAGTTGCAGATGGATGTTGTCTTTTTGCTTCAGTATCATGCACGTCTGTCGTCCAGGGAGTCTGCATGCATCCAAAGCAATCTCCCTCAATTTCAGAATGATGCTAGTCAGGCCCTCTGGCTCTGTGCAGACTCTCAGTATGGTACCAAATGCCTTACAGTATATTCCAGCCTCACTAGGCGCTGATATCAACCTGGCACCCACAGCTCTGGTAACACACCGCCACCTTCTGGTGCGAGGGAGAAAAGCGCCTAAGGTTCCCTTGTTTTTAACTTTCTGTTGCAGACACATCTGTACCTGAGAGTCTTCATTCTACATCCACTTCTTTTATTCCAGGTTGTTCCTTTTTGTTGCAGGTTTGGTCAGTTGGCTGATGCCACATCTACTGCTTATTATGTCCAAATACACAACATACACCACACTAAAATCTAAGGTCAACAGTCACCTCATAGGAGGAGACACTTTTACTTTCGTCCTCTTCTGGTGCTACACAGAGTCAATCTGAGTTCAGATGTAATGCCTCTCTGAGCTGCTTCACAGAGCGAAACGGAACTGCAGTGGGTTCAGACGGTTCTGAAGAGACCATTCCCTCAGAAAAGTCGGACCTGTTTTTTCATTTCGTTTTTCTTCCACTGAGCAAGACGGTCGAAGGAAGACATGGACATACCAAAGACCTTGTAGAACTCTTCTGGTGAGAGGTGACGCTGGCAGGATGAGGAGATAAAACAGTTAAAAAAATATAAATCAGAGCAACTGGTTATTTATAAGCTTAATCAAAAAACAGACTATAAATATGAACAATCAGAATCAGAAATGTGAATGTCACCTCCAGTCTGGCTCGGTCCACATCACCCGGAAGACGCTGCTGTCCTCTGACCGACACAACCAGGGCTTTATATGGGTAAATCTAGGAGAAAGAGGGACAGAAATCCTAAAAATGCTTCATTCCCTTAAAATAACTGAATGAAGAATTTTAATTGTAGAAGAAACTGTAAATAGGCAACACATAATCCTAATCTGTTATCTACTGTTCCAGACGTCTCACTTGTAGTGCTGTTAGCTTGCTTTGCAGGCTTACCTTGTATTCTGAAAGGGAAGAGATAAAATATAGTATTAGTTATGTTGTGTGAACTGGTTTAGAGTAGAGTAGAACTTTATTGATCCCTTAAGGAGGTTCCGTCAGGGAAATTTAATTAAAAATAGATTAAACTACATTCTAGTTTAAAACTAGATGCTAAACAAACTGGCTGTTGTGACAAAATATATAAGATTTTTTAGATATTTGGATGAGGAAAATGTCCCATCAAGTTTTTAACAGATGCACATATTGTCATCTTTATTCCACTGTTACATACGACCTGAATATACACTGCTCACAAAAATGAAACACTTAAAAGAAACACACTAGATCCATCAGATCTCAATATGAAGTTGGATATCCACACAAATAACGACAGGGCCATGTCTTAGGAACAAAAGGATGCAAAGCCTTTTAATGGAAATAAAAGTTTTCAGCCTACAGAGGGCTCATTCGTGTAGACACCCTAAAATCAGAGTGAAATGAAGATGTGGCAGGATAGTCTATTTTTTCAAAGACTTAATTTCTGCAACTCAAAATGCTTTTCAGTATCTTGTGTGGCCCCCACGAGCTTGTATGCATGCTTGACAACGTTGCGGCATGTTCCTAATAAGACGACGGATGGTGTCTTGTGGTATTTCCTGAAGTCTGTTCCTGATGGTTTGGTAGAGACATTCATACCAGTGGCCCTCTGGAGGTCATTCTGTAGGGCACGAGCAGTGCTCAGGCTGTTCCGCCCTGCACAAAGGAGCAGATATCGGTCCTGCTGATGGGTTGAAGACCTTCTACAGCCCTGTCCAGCTCTCCGAGAATAACCACCAGTCTCCTGAAACCTCCTCCATGCATGGCAGATTGTGCTGGGAGACACATTAAACCTTCTTGCTGCAGCATGTGTGGAGAAGCATGTCCTGGAGAAGTTGGACAACCTGTGCAACTTCTGTATGGTTAAGGAATCGCCTCATACTGCCAGTAGAGATAATTACTCAAGCAAAAACCAGCACAAGTGGAAAACCAACCAAAAAAAATCGAGAGGGAGAAACTTGAGATGACCTCCACATGTGGAACCAGTCCTGTTTTGAGGGTTTTCTAATTGTTGCCACTGTAGTGCACCTTTTGTTAATTCCATGAAAACCAATACAGCTGAAAGTGATTAATGATGCCCTCAGCTGCTTAACCAACCAGTAACTTATCAGATAGGTTTAATTGATTTTATGCCAGGCCCAATTAAGAAGTGTTCCTTTAATTTTTGTGAGCAGTGTATATTGTGACAGAAACTAAATCAGAACAAAAGTGGACCATTAAAGGCTCACCTCTGATCTGCCAATTATCTGCATGACTGCTGTCAAACTGGGAATAATCCTTTCCACTGCTCCCAGGCTGGAAAACAGAAAAATTAGTTTAGCAAATATCAAATGAGATCATACAGTATATTTAATCTCGGGAAAAGGCTTCAAACAACGTAGAGTAACGTCTTCAAAAACTGCAACCATAAAAAATCAAATCAGTCTGAATGGAGTTGTAGAGGTTTTATGGTAAACAGAGGAGTTTAACATGACTTTTGGTTCAATATATCTTCTTTTTCGTCATACACACACACATACACACACACACAAATTTTGACTGCCTACCCTGTTTAGTCCATTTTTGCCGTATCCAGGCAACGAGGCTGATTTGGCAACATATGAATCTGAAAGAACAAACATAAAACCATCACCATTAATTCAAGGTGGACTTAAGGTGCAGAACGTAGTAAAACTACTGTTATTTTGCAGCTAAGAATAATATCTGATTAACTTCTCATCATGCAAACGAGTGAATTTTAGGTTTATGTGTATTTAAAAATTGCATGAGTGTCTAGCATCTTTGTCAATTGGGTTTGGAGGGAAGCTCTTTGTTGACTTGGTACTAGAATTCAGAGGCTCTTTAATCTGTTGCCTTTCCCTCCCCTGACAAACTCTTGACGAGAAGTCATGGTACAACCTCAATTGCATTGGTAAAATCAGAAAGACCCTGTTAGAATGACAATCAATGCCTTATCTAAAACCTTCCCTGCAGCCTCGAACACCTTTTAAAGAACCTCTGCTCAGGTATTTCAGATTTCTGAAACCACAGAAACAAGCTGCCATCTGTTGCTAACGAAAGCTGCACAACACCAATGATAGAATTGTTTCTTTATCCATCCCTTCTTTGATATTACTCGTTGATTGTAGCCAGGGCTTTGAACCGGTTCTTGGAACGAAAAACGAAAACCGGAAACTTTTGGAATTTTGTCAGGAATGAAAACGAAACCGAAAACTTTATATTTTTTAATGTTCCGAAACAGAATCGGAACAGAAAATAATTGTAAACCGGTTAATACTGGGTTTTTTTTAGTTCTTGATAAAAATATTTGACCTCATGTTTCACTTCCTGTCATTCACTGGACGCGCGATGAGAGCAGAGAGAAGTAGCGGCTATCAGCAGCAGTTAGGAAAAGGGAGGTCTCCCAGTCACAATTTAATCATAACAGGTAAACACTGCAGTATGTCAATCTGAAAATGTAGGATTTAGACATTAACTCATCGGCTGCAGTCATTTTCAGAGCAGTGTGTTCCCGTACTGCCAGCGCTTTGTAGCAATATTGAGCTATGGGAGAAGAACAATGAAGATCTGTTGTTCAGCAATAAATGACATGGTGGAAGTTATTCTTGTCTTATGTCGTGTAGTGTCTAAGTAGGAGGCATAAGCCTTAACTACAGTGATACAACTTGCATAAAGCAGTGGTGTAGTGCAGTGGTACTGTTTACTGTAGGTTAGGGATATATATATAATTATAGTCTATAGTATACGTATAAACTAATTACTTTAGTTTCCAATTCAAAAGTCCTTAAGTTACCGTATTTTGCGCACCATTCGGCGCACCATTTGGCGCATTGTATAGAGGCGCAATCTAAATTGCAGAGTTTATTTCTGTACTTTGATGTGCTATTTTCTATGTGCTGGTGCTTTCTGTGTGCTTTTTCTGTGTTTTGTGTACTTACTATGCTGTGTGCGACGGAGAAATCAATTGCCCTGACGGAACCTCCTTAAGAGATAAATAAAGTTTTATACTCTACTCTCTACTTTTACACACATGTCGGTGCATGCTAGCTAACGGAAGCAAAAAGGTGACTGTGGTTGAACTGTGTTGTACTACGTATTTCAATTCCTCATCTTCGGTCTGCATTGAATAGCTCGACAATTTCACTATCGCTGACCATGACGTTTCCGGGTGTCTTTCCGGTAATGATGCCGGCTTTTGCAAAACATCAGACAAAAGTCAAAGCAGACACGTTAGTCCAGGATCGGCAATCCACATTTTGCGTCGTAAGCGTGTCTCCGCTGACGTCATTGTCGGGAGTCTTTAGCCAAACAAATGTGGTTACAGCATACCTGCGGTACAGTACCGGCATTTAAACTGTACACCGGTATCTACCGGAGGTGTGCCGGACGTAGCCTCGCGTCATGTTCTCTAATCTCTAAAAGTCCATCGCTGCCGGCGTACGTAGTGACGTCAATGGCCGATCTGGTGGATCACTGACTAAAGTCACAGAAAAACATTTTTATAGATTTTGGAACTCAGTGTACACAAAAGACGCTTAATGTTAAAAAGCGCAGCATTGATTTTTGAGAAATTTTAAGGCTTTTAAGCGTGTCTTATGGTGTGCAAAATACAGCACCTACATACAGTGATACCTCTGTACTCGACCATAATCCGTTCTGAGGTGGTGGTTGAGCACCGATTTGTTCGACCACCGAAACCAATTTTCCCATAAGAAATAATGGAAAGTATTTTAATCCGTTCTTACCATTTAGAAAAATACCTAAAATATTATAAGAACGTGTATCTAAACAAAAATGAATACGTAAATGTGCACAAGCAGTACATGATAAAGATAAAGCATTATAAACCATTTTGTATAATTTACTTTACGTTTTAGAGAGTGGTTGATGGCACTAGCATCATCATGGAAGGGGAATCCCTTCCATGATGACGCTAGGTAACGAGCCTCCAGGGGTTTTCTCCCTTCTCTCTCTCTTCCGTGGAGGTGAATCTGGCTGGGCAGTAGCCTTCCTCTTTTCTTTAAGAAGGAACCTGTCCATTGTCAGGTGCTTCTGCTTCAAGATAGTGGAAATGGTTGACTTTGCCATTTCGTACTGCGACGCGAGGTCGGACACTCGTACAGTACTTTCATATTTTGCTATAATTTCCGTACGTAATTTGCGTACGTAATTTGCGTACGTGTTACTCCGCTGGCGGTCTGAGTCGAACTGACGCTTACCCGCTGGCCGAGGAGCGCAGCCGAGGAGCGCGTTCGGGTCAACTCGGCTAGTCGAGCACCGAAAATCGGTTCGGGGTCCGATACATTTTCTACTCGAATTTTTTGGTCGAGCACCGATTTGGTCGAGTATAGAGGCAGTCGAGTACAGAGGTATCACTGTATTTATATTTACAAGGGACGTTATTAACCGGTTCAGGAACTTAATTTTTTTTTTTTGTTCTAACCGGTTCAGGAACGTCAGTTTATGGGTGGAATGCAAAACCGGAAACGTTATAATTCCGTTTCTGTTCGGAACGAATCGATTGGCAAAAAATTCTGGTTCAAAGCCCTGATTGTAGCTGCATATCTTTTTGGTGCATGTGCTGCTGCAGCTGAGCCAGCAGAGGGCAGTGGAGTCATACTAATCACCTGGAGTTTCCTTTCTCTTTGACTTCACCCACCTCCCCCCTCTCTCCTTTCTTGGCCTCATAGTTCCTTCTTAGTGTTTTACCAAACCCTTTCTCTCTCACTTGTTCTGTCCACCCTCTGTTCCTTGTCTCTCTTGTTCACTCAGCAAGAGAGAGAAGGAGGAGAAGGAGTTACGTGAGGGAATGTTAAATGAAAGCAATGCTAAAATGACATGATGTAGTAGAGGAGAGAGAGAGAGGGGTCAGTAAAACATGTGCTGCTGAGCTACACTGGGTTTTGTCATCTACATCTCTCTCACAAATGAAGCAGTCAGCTTCATCAGCATTTATAGCATTCCAAATGTAAGAAAACTACTCCAAGCATTTCATTATTTCATTTATCATACTACAAGTACCTCTCTGTAATTGCTGCTGCTATTTAATCCTCACAGACAAGGTTTTGGCATAGTTTATATAATTCCTGTTTTAATTTTTTATATGGCAGTCTACATGCACACAAAAAACCCCATTTAATCTATGAAGTAATACAAAAAGAGGTAGTGAGCAGGTCTGTTGTGGTTAATGTGATGCTATCTTTACAATCAAACTGTCCTATGTGACACAGATGGCTGAGGAGTGCAGGTCGCTGATCCTTGATCACATGCCACAGAAAAGCTGATAAAAGAGGCCTGATCGACTGTACAGTACTGTTTATCTGCCCACCTGTAGCCCAAGTGTGTGTAGTGTGTGTGTGTGTGTGTGTGTGCGTGTGCAGGAGTTGATCACAATCTTCCCCTTAAAGACGGGATGAAGGGGATCAGAGGGTGGTAGATGACCCACTATGTTGCCGTCCCCCTGAGATGAACTCAGATTAAGATATGCTGATGGAACGCTCACCACTATCAGCGCTGGAGATGGACCTGGGAGCTGGGGGGGGGGGGGAGAAGAGAGAGATGGACCATGTATTAATTTTTCTAGTTTCACTAGTTCAAAATTCAGTTACAGTCAGAAAAGATTTCCTGAATTTTCTGAAGCTGTGTTTGACCATTTGAAGTCTTTCCAGTAGCGGCAGGACTCAACAGTAATTCCTGGGGAATAAATGCATGTGTCCAAAATACAAATCATTCTCATGCTCACTCCTTTGGACAATTTAGAATGACCAATACAACTGAGCTGCATATTTGTGGAGGTGGGAGGAAGACGGAGAACCCACACACACAGGGGGAACAAACAAACTGAACATGGAACCTTCTTGCTGTGAGGCAACAGTGCTACCAACTGCACCACCATGCTGCCCTTGGAGAGCAATATATACAATGAAATACCATACCATATACAGTATATACATCCCAAATCAAACAAAATAAGATTTTAAAAAGGAATTCATGCCTGGTAGGTTGCAGACAGTGCATGAAAAAGCCGTTCCTTTGTGGACAATGCATTAAAACACTGACATAATCAATAAAAGGTCAGTCAGGACATAATTTATTTCTAGCAGAAACATTTGCTGTTAGCGGATCCAAACGTTTCTTGAACACCGGTGTAAAAGCTTCTAATGGACTGAAGATGCTCATTTAATGTGTCCCAACGGAGCAATAAGATAAAAGTATTTATAAGCACCACCAAGAAGGTCATCGTTTCTATGGTGTGTTTGTTTGTTTTACATGTAAATTAGCAGGGTGTGTGTGTGTGTGTGTGTTGGGGGGAGTATCTGTTGTAATGAGCATAATTTCAGCTGCTTTACTGTTCCTTCCTGACAGCTGTTCTCATCCTTCATGAACAAAGACAGTGAGCTGGTGTTAGTGTTTGTTCTACGCATCAGGACACAAAAATGACAAAGTGAAAGTTTTTCTTCGAAGTTTTATGTATTATGTATGAGGTACGGAAAAATCCACTGACAACATCGACACGCAGACAAATCAGCATCACAACCTACACAATATATAAAATATGAAGCAGCGCGGCCGCAGTCATGCGGCATCAGCACTCTAGTTAAACACGACGTTTCACTGTCATTTCAGAGGAGATTCTGTTGGTGTGCTCTTTCAAAATTAAGTTAAACAGTTTTAATCAATAGTTATCATACAGTAACAACCACCTCCAAAAAATCAACAGGCTGTCTTCACCGATGGTCACCACCCAAGTAGAAACAATCCAGATTACTAAACTGTTACCTGCTGAGGAAACTGGTGACCCCTATGACCCTCAACTATGATTAGAAGGACTTGTTGACTAAATAACCGACCGGGACATGGATAACTTTCATGTTTCACACTGAGAACATCCAAGGAGGAATGTTTCAGTTTGTGTGAAATTTTACCCCTGACTGCACATTCCTCACACGGCGTACTGGTGGACAGAAGGATAAAACTGATTAAATACAAACTATTGTTCATTTTAGAACTCCAAGATATATATCTGACACCCTATAAAGCACCCATGCCACATAAAACTCGGTGTTATTGATGAAATGCATGATGAACTACAACCATGACTTCTCATCCTATCTCATGTCATCTCATGTCTTATCTCGTATTGAGTCCTATGTCTCATCTTGTTTCTTACTTCTGATGTCACCTCAGATCTCATCTCATCCCTAAGGGTGTTGGTAGGTTTGAGGTTTACTTCAAAGTTGTGTTAGAAAAGTGTCATCTCTCCTGTTCCTGAGTTTTGCAATTAGCCTCTCTTTTAAGAAGTTGATGATCATACAACGCTGTGTTTTCTCTGTACAATATTAGCTGGCCCCATAAAGCCACAATGATTATGCAGCACTGAAGGCTCTCATTAAGAACACCTCCATCATCTGAACACACACCTCATCTCTCTTTCCGCTGCTCTCTGACCCTGATATACCTCTTGGCAGTGGGTCATACATCTTCCCTCAACAGCTACAAATTACTTTTCACTCCCTCTTACTCCTTTTTGTTCCCCTTCAAATTTAATTCACTCTCAATCTCCTTCATCGTCCCTCTGCTGTTAGTACAACCAGTCTTTCATTCTCATTTGACCTACACCTAAACACTCTCTTTCTTTGCCTGATTCTCTCCATTTCTGTCTCTGCTGTACATGTGCTGAATGTAATGAGGAGTAGGATCAATGAGAGAATTAATAGAGAAGCCCCCCCACACACACACACACACATACAATACTCACTCAGGATCACAGCCAACAACACATGTTCCTCCTCCCATTAAGGTGAATATATTATTTAATGGCCATTACTTTCACTGGGATCTTATGCAGATTTCAGTCTTGAGCCAAAACCACAATCTTAATTCTGTTGCAGCCCAAAAGGATGATTTTAGTGTTTTAAGATAATTTACATTCTTTACATTATTAACCAAATGGAAATTTAGTTGAAATCTATTGATTTTTGTTTCTAGTTTAGTGATTTTGTGAAGCTCACACAAAACATCACACAACACGTCCCAGTTCCTCATTTTAACTCAGGTCCTTTGCTATGAGGCAACAGCACTGTGTCACCATGCCACCTTTGGGAAACATTGACATTCATAAGTTGATTTAAAACCTACAATTCATTCATGATAGCAGCAATTCTTTATTGTTGACAAAGAATATCATGAAATTTTGTTAATTAAAAAACAAAAAAACAAAGAAACAATTTAATTTGGACCTGAGGATGAATCCGTCTGACTTTGGAAAAGCCATTGACTTTTCCCTCTAACTTTACCAAAAGGTTTTATTTGAAAGGTCTTGGCAGGTGTTGAACTTACTGTTTATTGCTGTCTTTTTAATGACGATGATTCTTTCTAGAAATCTAGTCGACTCAAGCTGCTTGTTTGAATGCTTGCTGTTCCCCATCACAGCCCGGTTTTCACACATTCACTGACTTGATTGCTTCAACAGCTTCATCAGCCACCACCACCACCATCTGGACTCCATCGGGTGATTTACCCTGGGACTATTCCAGGCACACACCCTTCCCAGCATATTTTGTGGAAAGTCTTGTATTAGCAATATTATAGACATTAAGATATTAGTTGTTGTAATTCGCAACCTTTTTCACTACTCCTCACTGAAGTACCTTGTTCTTGATGATGATCGTATATCAGCAAAACTATTCTTCGGTATTCTGTGCTACAGGCTAACTAGGGCCTAAAAGCGCTGCTAGCTTAAAAACCATTGACTTACAGCAGCCATTGACGGAGATGAATCCCAAGTTGTTCAGCGCCTCTTTGCTGTTACAACGGGAACTGCATCTGCTCCCCCACTGGTCATTGTCATGACAACCTGACCGTGCCTTCATCTCCTCCTTCAGGATCATCCTGCCAATTCCCTGAGAGAAGTGGAGGGAAGAAGATGAATATGGGACAAAAGATGGAATAAAGGATGGGTTAAAGAGGGCAGAAGAGAAAGTGGCAAATGGACAGACAGATGGAGACATTGGTTGAAAGGAATGGATACATGGGTTAATAGACGGTCAATAAAATAAGGTAGGAGAAAAGATTATAGGACAATCATATTGTAAAGTAGTTAAAGGTGGAAGGAATACTTAAATCAACCATTAGTTTAATATTAGGTCACATTTATTATTTAAAAGGCAAAGAAGAAGCTCCTATCCCACCCTGTTCATATTGTGATTCCATCCATTCTCCTCTCCTCCTGATGAAAACCTCCTCACCCTGGCGACTAGAGGTGGAGATAAAAGAAGACCTAGATTAATTTGGATAATGGATGTAGTATAAATAAGTTTCTAAGCACTTGTGCGTGCAAAAAGAGGAGGCAGTACTGTTCGGGGAGCCGGTATACGGGTAGTAGTTGGATTCTGGGTGATAGAGGCCGTTACAGTTGGAGGTGGAGAGGCGGCTGGAGTTGATGAGGTTCTCATTGATCTTGCTCTTATTGGCTGTCGGAGAGCGAGACGCGTCTAAAGGTAGAGACAGTCAGAGAACACATCAACACAAGTAACTAAAAACATTCAAAGACTACTTCACACACTTGAAGTGACGGATGCTAACAAATAGACCACTGAGGAGGAGCGGAATAATTTAAAACCATTCACAAAAACATTTTTGTTTGTCTAGGATTAATCTTTTTCACTGTTCTTTCAACAACGTCTGGGAGAGTTTGGGTCTTCCCAGAAGGAAACACAAGGACAAAGAAGTGCATTTACTTACAAATAGAGGAAGGCATAGCAGGGGAAGGAAAAGAGGAGAGAAATCAAAACGAAGCAACAGAGAGGAGAAAGGAGGACACAAAATGTGATGGGAAGTGATGCACAACGTCGAGGGATCATGCAAAGTTATCCTTCATGCCAGAGACATAACAGCAGGCAGTCTTGATATCTCATCACGGGTATGAGAGAAATAATATCTTTAAAAAGTGGCTTCAGTGGATTTGGACTTTTATTCAACGGTGAAAAAGGAGCACCATGACAGAGTCCATTTTTTGAATGATACTCTAAATGTAAATGCAGCCTCTGATGAATTAAACTGGACACTGAAATCCAACAAAGCACTTGTGTGTTACCTCTTTTACATCGTCTGCATTTTCTTTTTCGGCAGTAGTCCGTTAGCTGGTATCTTTTATTATATCTTTTATGGTCCACATGCACAACAGATGCCGTGCATATGTGTTTCAGGCCGATGGAACATTCTATGTGCAGATCCTAGAAACATTTTTACATCCTAAGCAGATATCACAGAGCCAATAAAAATGATAACAGGTTTTTGTGACCTACATATTCATTATGCATACAGATGGAGCATAAAAATATGACAAAATAATTCTTCTGTAATCATTTGCCATCAGTAATCATTTATGTGCTGCATCTGCTATTCTCTGTGCTTCACAGTTGTCGCTCACATCTCCTTTTTGCTTCCATTTTCAAGCTGTCTCTCTCTCTCCCTTTCTCTCTCTCTCTCCCCCCTCTATCTCTCTTTCTGGCTACATTAATAACGCTGATTCGACTGCACAAGATGCCAACAACATACATTAAATAACTAATTACAGCACATGTCTCTCATTATGCGGTTCTTCCTTAGTATTAAAACTGCTCTTTTCGTGCCGTAAATTCAAATTTCCTACAAGAGCGCAGATCACAGATTGCCTGGTCAGGCAGAAGACAGAGAGGTTAGTCAGCACTTTGTAGCTCAGCGTTAATCATGCTGGTGTTTCGGAGGAACTGTAACTCTGTCAGACCTGACAGCTGAGTCTGATGGATTACCCTCACACTCAGAATATTTAGCACTACTTCATCTCACAAATTGAATGTGTAATCTCACCTCTGATGTGGCCACAACTGTCACGTTTGTAGTTCACGTTTCTTGATAAATTGATTTAATACCATATTTTAGTGTTGTATTAGGCAGCATAAAGACTGAGCATGTGGCTTAATGAATGCTACTGATCTGATCTCAGGGTGGCAGCTAACGCTCCACTCTAAGTATTCATTTGTATTTGTCTGTCAGATTTTGTCATCATCTAAGCACTAGCTTTGATCTATGGTCTTACTCTGGCCTTCTCCCTCGTCTTTCTATCTTATCCGGTTCCTGATTGTACAAAAGTTTAACTTTGACTTAGTTTTCTCAAGGTCAAGGTCATCATCTCATTTTCATCCAAGTAATGTGCTTTTTGTTCCATCTTTCTATCGGCAACGGTTGCCAAGATATTTGGTGGACTAATGGACGAACGAACGAACGAACGGACGAACACACGAACACTGACAATTACGATACATCACCGCTTTGAAGCGGGATGTAATAATATTTTTGAAGTGGAAATGAATTCATTTCCTCTGAATGAAAGAAGTCTGGTAAGCAGCTGATGTTAGGCAGACATGAACTAAAGCTGAGATTCAGCTCAATTTCCCCCCCCCCCAAATGCTTAATGAAGTCAGTCGAGCATGTTTCAATCTATGGATGCAGTGATTAAGCAAAGGAATCAATGATGCTCTGTTGATCTGGCTAACCTTGATTCTTATAGATGGGGGGTTTTCTGTAGATGTTGGTTTCCTCTGAAGCTGAGAAAAGAAACAACACACAAATAAGTACTAAGGAAATGGATCTAAAAGCTGATAACATGGGTCATAAACAGCTATGGCCAAGACGGCGCTAAGCATTCAGAGAACCGGACATGCAGAGGCATTTGTAAGCTTATTACAGGAAAGAGCAGCAGATAGCAAGGAAGTAAATAACATGTAAGACAGTAGTTAAAAGGCAGCAAGGCTACTGGGTGGAACGGAGAAGACGTGAAAAATACGGAGAAATTTGGAAACGACACGTGGAGCACATGTCTCTTTGTAGCAGTCGTTTTCTGTGGAATCATTCAGCTTTGAGTGCAGGAAAAGCACCTCCACGGCACGTTTGCATGATATTAAATATAGCTGCATCGTAGCCTGCAACAAAAAAAATCAAAACAAACAAACATGAAAATAAAAAAACCCCAAAAACCCTCCAGAACACTGCACCGTGTTCCCCTAAACCAAAGTTGGATGTTTGACTCCCAATGGGCTGTCTGGGCTAAATTTGTATGCACTTGTGATACTGTGAGGCACTCCAGATAAAAGCATCCACTAAATACATTTTTGCTCAGCGTTGAAAAGCAAGAAGGAAGGGCTGTCGCATGGTTGGCAAAGAATAACAGCTTTGGAGAAATAGGAGCGAGGGAACATGCAGTGAGGAATGGACTGAAGGCAGGAGGAGGGAATGATGGAGGGAAACCAAACGCACAGCTTGCAGTGAAGAGCAAAGGCTTTTAAAGTGAAAGGAACAACGATGGAGTGAAACGTTCAGCTAGCAGAAAGGCTTTAAGGTGATGAAATGGGGGGATGAAGGAATGTTTTGATAAGATTAACTAGTTGATAAGATAACTATACCTGGACTTCCCAGTTAACATAATTTTTAGTGTCATAACTGTTGCAACAATTTTCATGTGTTTGAATTTGATGCATTTGATGTGTGATCCAGTAAAGAGGTCAGAGGACAACACCATGGATGGCAGCCTACCTGGAACATGGAAATGCTTGGGGGCTTGGAAGGTGGTGGTGGGTGTGGCCCACCTGGGCTCTGGTGGATTGTAATAGGGTGAGTTCCTGCCACTCTCGCTGACTGCAGCCAATCACAGCGAGAGAAACCAAAGCAGGAGAAGCAGAATGAGCCACACCCCCCAAACAGAGGGGAAGACAGACTGATGAATTACAGTTACGTGTGTGTGTGTGTGTGTGTGTGTGTGTGTCTGCTTATGTGTGTGTTTGTAAGCATGTGTGTGTGTTGCAGTTTCCCCAAAAGTGGATCCAAATGGGACACAACACTCCTGTTACACCCACTCACAGAGCAGACACACCTTTCCGAAAGGAGATCATATATTTTACAGTGTGTGTGTGTGTGTGTGTATGTGTGTGTGTGTGTGTGTGTGTGTGTGAGTGTGTGTGTGTGTGTTTGTTGCTTCTGCCTTTGATGAAGTGCACGTCTTACCAGGGAGATAACAATGCAGTGGGGAGCCTCCATGGCGACTGTGTGTAGGAGAGTCGGTGAAGACAGAGCTAAAGGAACGCCTCGTTCTGAAATCAACACCGTCCAGGAGATCCTGAAGAAGAGGGGAGAGAGAGAGAGAGAGACAGAAAGAGAGAGAGAGAATACTAGAGTAGTGTGCTTTCATTAACTAAATGCAGTAAATTAGCTGACACATAAGACTCCTTCCAAAACAGTTTTAATCCTGTTGAGAGCGTTTTAATATTCGATGAATGTGCTGCAGTGCATTCATGCGTTCACATCTCAATGTTTGAACCAGCTGTGAGGAACTGCCTTTCATGGAAATCAAGCTGTTAAATATAAAGCACTCATGCTTTAAGTACTGTAAATAGATTAACGTTTTGGAAAGATGCTCATTTGCTTGTGAATATAAATACATATATTTGTATGCTAAATGCTTTGGTGGAGACCGGAGACAAAACAAACATTCTGGTTTTTGTTCTGGCCTAAAGAGATCTAATCTATTCAGGCGACACAAAATTTAGTTAGGGTTTTGGATGTTTTTTTCTTACCTACCTTTATAAGGAATTCTTTATTAACATTAATACATAAAATAACTGTTCAGAGACTCCAAACTTGCTGCAGATCAGAGATTCATCACTAATCTGCATGACACTCGGGTTCTTCACTCATCACTTGATGAAGACTGTGAGCTACAATGGAATGAAGCCTGCTGTCTGAACTGCTGTCTATACATGAGACACATCTCATCCTCCTAAATCATCACCAAGCACAACCCTACAAACGGCAATAAATGTTTAGAAGTCTACCCCCCCCCCCAGTTAATGCCTCAGCTGCACTGTCCGCTCATCATTTTTAACTACATCGCAGCATCCTCCCTTGGGCTTCTGTGAATGGGATACAAGTCTACTTCTTTACATTAATATATACCCCCAAAGTGAGTTATTAAACAAGTACTTACATGAGTGTATGATGATGAGGATCCTAATGACTGGGTGGAAAGAAAAAAAGAAGTATTTATGATTGGTTTGATGCCAAATTCCTGGAAATTTGTCATAAAACAGGTTATTTAATCTCTCTCTCTCTCTCTCTCTCTCTCTCTCTCACACACACACACACACACACACACACACAGAAACACGCACACGCAGAAAATATTAATATATATCTGTTATTAATGCATTAGGTACATATTTATATTAAATCTGTTATGAATGAGGATTACACTCTCCTTTGTTTGACTTTTCAAAGACAAAAACTAACACACCAAATGAATTAGTTAATGCCGTTTGTTTCTTTAGTGTGTGCGTGTGTGTGTGTGTATGTGTGTGTGTGTGTGTGTGTGTGTGTGTGTGTGTGTGTGTATGTGTGTATGTGTACACACCTGTCGCTCTAGCATGTCATCTGAGAGGTGTGAGTGCGTGTGGTCAGCCTGATACGGGATGATGTCGGGCCGCTGGATGTCGTAAACGGCTTTGACGCCGGGCAGCGCCACCAGCTGCTTATAGTTCAGAACGTCAGTGTCCGCCTTCGACTGAGAGAGAAACAGACAGAGGGACGTATCAGTGGATAGATGGAGACATATTATGGGATTCTGACAGATCCATCCATCCATCCATCCATTTATTTTAACCGCTCATCCTTGGGAGGCAGCTGGAGTCAATCTCAGCTGACATTGGACGAGAGGCGGAGTTTACCCTGGACTGGAACAGGTCAGCAGTTCATCACAGGCTGACATATAGAGAAGCAAACAACCAATCACACTCACAATGTGGAGTCACTGGGTCACCTGTATGACATGTTTTGGACTGTGGGAGGAGGATGTAAACTCCTTATAGAGAGCCCCGAGGCTGGGATTTGAACCCTGAACCTTGATGCTGTGGGTTATAACCAATAAACCATTGTACCGCCCACGGTCAGGTGGGTAAATATGGAAAGTCATGGGAAAATAAATTCTGAAGCTGACTTTCAGACCAATAACTAATACTTAAGATTCTGCGGGATAACAGTCAGACACCAGTGGGGCTCAGCCAATCAGAAAGAGTCTGTTCAGTGACCGTGCTCAACTAAGTGAACTCACATGGACTCTTTATGTCAGTTGTTGTGAATGATGTGACAGTGGTGGTGTGACCGTTGTGATGTCAGTACTCACACAGATAAGCCGGTGAGGGGAGCCAAGGAGAGGTGAGGAGCCTGGAGGAGAAACAGATGCCGTCTCAGAGGAGCGTCTGAGCTGGGAGGAGGCGCAAGAGCAGAGTTAGCTCAAACACAGCCGGGTCGAACACGTGTGGTCACAATTCACACCGGGCCTCGACCGATCCAGTATGGAAGTCATAGGTTTGATTTGCATTTTTGATTTGGCAAAAGTTTTACGTCGGATGCCCTTCCTGACACAACCCTCTGCATTTATTTGGGCTTGGGACTGGCACAATAAGACACTGGCTTGTGCCCTCTTGTGGCTACATTTCATCACACACAATTTTATAATGCTAATTATGATAAATTGATAACACAAATAAAAATTATATGACACGCCGGGGGATTTTGCCTCTCTCTCTATTCGGGAGGATAGACACAATAAAAAAGACTACCCCGACTTGTTTTTATGTTCCAGGCTCTTCCTGTAAGTGTTCCAGTCCACATCTTTATTATGTTAAACTAAATAATTTCCAAGTTTATCTGGTATAATAAAAGGCCAAGGATAAGACTGAAAACTCTTTTTATGTCAAAAGAACAGGGGAGACTTGGACTTTCCTGTTTTAAAAAAAATACTATTGGGCGGCTAAGCTGACTGCAATAGTCGCATGGGTTACAAAGGATGAGGAAACAGGATGGATGAATGTAGAACAGAGAACAAGTAAGGGCAATACTGATTTATCTTAATATTAAATCTATCAATAAATTCAAACTAGAAAATGAGTGGATAAAACATACTGTAAAAACATGGACTGCAGTTTAACAAATGATTAGAAGCCCTGAATCAATTTCAAGAGCAACGTGATGGCGGGCAACCCAGATTTCCCCCCCTTCCATGAGGGATAGTGGTTTTCAAAAATGGGCTGATAAGGGATTTATCACTATCAATCAGGTATTTTATGGAATAGAAATGAAAAGTTTTTCTCAATTATAAGAACAGTTTATGCTTCCATCAAATGATCTGTATACATACTTTCAAATTAGGCACTATATTATTAATTACAAAGAAAAGGAAATACTTTTGTAAAAATTAAGAATATTTTATTTCCATCAGAGAAAAAGGTCTCCCTACTAAGAAACATGTCTCAACATTATACAACAGACCCATGGCTGATACCTCTCAAAATACTTGGATCATCAAAGAAAAATGGGAACTAGAATTAAATATAATAATTGACAATAAGGAATGGGAAACCTTATGTCCCCCAGTCATAAAGGAATAAATAGTCAATTATATGGAAAGAATTTGATTGGAAACTGAAAATGAGATATTTCAATACACCTTTTAACTTATCTTTATACACCAAAAGCTCCTCATTAGCTTTTTGATGGAGGAATTGTGGAATGATAGGGGATCACACACATATGTTTTGGGATTGTCCAGTAATCCAAGGTTTCTGGAGAAATGTTAAAAAACAAATGGAGAACATTTTGGAGGTGACTACTAGCCCAGATCCTTAATTGTTATTGCTGGGCATAATCTCTGGGGAGAAGTACAACGCGGATCAGGGCTACATGTTGCGTATTCTATCATTGATTGCTAAGAAGATGATAACTGCAAACTGGAAGAATGCGAAGCCACCAACAATAACTCAGTAGAGCCAGAGACTAAAACAAGTCTACACAATGGAACAGATGACTGCAAGAGTCCAACTGAAGATGGACATATTTAATCGGAGATGGAACTGTATCAAAAATATCTGGGCGTTAATTAAATGATGAAAATCTGTTACATATATGACCTTGTCCTGGGAAAGGGGGAATGTCTGGGAATATTTTGTGTTTCGTATTTTATTTTATTTTTATTATTATTATCATTATTATTATTTTTTTTTAAATTATTATTATTATTATTATTGTTGTTGTTGTTTTTTGTCCCTGTTGATGTTTCTGTTTAAATAAACATAAAGTAAAGAAAATATAACTAAACATCGGAATTTCTACTGTGGTTTAAAATGTTTTGAGCAATACATTCCTTCAGCATTAAGAGCCTTGGACATTGGAAGGTTTGCTCTGAGAGTGGCTTGACAAAGTACAGCTTATACAGTACTGTATATCCATTTCTATATTGAAAATGAAATTACTTTTGAGGAAAAAAAACGAAGAAAAAAACCATTTTGCAACACTTACACTAACACTTATACTTATATTTAAAAAGCAATACAAAAATTGTATTCAATTTTAAAAGAATTTTGGCAAAGCATGAGGAAGGCAGTTTGATTTCAGAATGGTGTTTGTGGTGATACAGCAACAGAGACGCGAAAGGAAACAGAAATAGAGGGTTGTGGGTATTTTGAGTATCTCACCCTCAGTTTTCTTTCCAGTCGAGCTGCTTCTTTACACATGGGGTGCCACACCTCTGAACCTGTGGACACACACACACACACACACACACACACACACACACTCGATTTTATCTCAGTTTACTTTGTTTACCGCGTGGGCAGCAGCCATCATACAGTTTTATTAGATCCTACGAGGAGTGGATCAGCTTCTGTCAAATGCATCACCATCAATCAACGCACACACGCATGCATGCGCGCACACACGCACACAAACACACACACAGAGGCTGTGGAGGCAGCTTGTGTCATCTGAGGACAGAGGATGTGAGCAGTCTTGTCTCCACACATAAAGAAGACAGAGATACAAAGAGGTTTCAGTGATGTGGATAAAATCTGATTTAGTGGACCGACCATCACAGCTCTATGTTGTGTACAAATCCAGACCCTCAGTGCAGATATCCACACGTTTTAGATGTGTTCCTTCAGGTGGCTTTCTTAAAGGATGCTATCTTAGTGTCCTTGGAAAAATTTAAAAAGAAATGAAAAGTTCATAGAATTTAAAAATCTAATATGATTAACCTCTTCTGTCCTTGTTAGCTGTGTTATATCTGGTGTCCTTTCTGAGTCGGGTCACCCTGGAGGGAGATGTCAGAGTCAAAGGCTAAATTCATTTAAAATAAAACTTTAATTAAGATGGCCGAAAACAACACAGAAAAATAAAATTAAGCAGAAAATTAACCATTTAAGGATGAAGAAATGAATGGTGGGTATTAAGTTAAAAAAAAAAAATCATCATTGTCTCAGGCCTGAGGGTAATGCAGGTCAAGCAGACAGCCTCAGGTGGCTGATCATGACTCTAATACACAACCACTGTCGACGTCGTAAAACCGACCTGCAGACACACACATAGACAAGCACAGATATACTGAGGCATGGAGAACAAGGCTACACACACACACACACACACACACACACACACACACACACACACACACACACACACACACACACACACACACACACACAGTACCAAACAAAATCAATACTGCAGACAGAACCCATGTGTGGTGATTCAGTGAACCCCGTCCCACCCACACTCCTCAGCCCTGCTGCCACACAGATGTATGGCCTTGGAATCCAGATCTTTTATCTCCGGGACGAGAAGTTTCTAAACTGTGTAGCAGAAAAAAACCACAATGTAAAATCTGAGCTGCAAACATGTCTAAGAAAATTAGTTTCTTGAAATTATCTGGGTTGGTTGGGAAATATAACTGGCTGTGTTTCAACAGGGTTTTATGTGTCCTTTTTATTTTTCAGTGGACAGACGTCAGACGTCCGTATCTCGAGTGTTGACACTTGAGAAAAAGAATGAAAGCAGGCGCTATAATCTAATGAGGCAATTTTGACATTTGTGCTTCTACCACTAGAAATTCTGAAGCTATATAGAATTAGATAACAGCATGGCCTTTATTGTTTTGCTTTATTGCTTTGCCTTTTGCCCAAAGAAATATTGCTTACATCTTCATTTTCTTAATAAAGAAATTGAATGTATTGAATCTGTCTGACTCTTATTTTCAAGCGGTTTAATGGGACCATTAGCTGATTAATCTATTGATTCATTGAGTCGTCTGAATTATGTCCTCATTAAATGCAGTATGTTTTGCTCTTCAACAGATTGAAGTAAATTAAATTCATATTAATAATTATAAGTCATGAGTCTGGCCTCTTATAACCTGCTTTGGGCAATCAAACTTATTTATAACATTTTACTGAAAATGAGATAAAAATATTCTATATTGATTGACTAGAACAAATACATTCAGTTGAAGTTAAAATGGATTCTAATTCATATTTTTGCATATTGGACAATATTTTATGATGTTGCATAATAGTAAAGTATTGAACAAAAACTTATTATTATAAAATCCAGTGGAGTTTTTGCCAATATTTTTATCGATCCTGAACGCTACACCAATGTTTTCCAGTTTTTGAACAACGAGAGAAACTCACAGGACCATAAACACACTGTCTGCATACACCTTCCGTAGACGCGTGATCGAGATTAAGCACACTCACATATCGAGATTAAGCACACACACGCACACACATGCACACGCACACACACACACACACACACACACACACACACACACACACACACACACACACACACACACACACACACACCACTTCTTATTCCAGACATGTAGTTTGTGATTGATTGCAAGGTTGTGCAACACACGTTGTAATGTTGTGTGTGTGTGTGTGTGTGTGTGTGTGTGCGGCAGCTGAGTGTGTCTCGTGAGGGTGATTGCAACGCCCTCCTACATGTCTGAAGTCATCAGGAGGAGTGAGTGTAACCTTGGGGGGTCTGACTTGAGCTCAGCACACACACACACAAAAAGACAAACACACGCACCTGCATTCTTATGCATGTTCTCTGGAGTGCATTTGAGAAGCTATGGAGGCATACACGGGATGTTTACATCAATTTACAGACATGGGTTAAAACACTGCACATATATGAACACACACGGTTCAGGTACAACATGCAAATGTTTGGCTTCACTCGTGGCAGAGAGGGGGACAGCAGCAGAATGTAGATGATCTGAAACAGGAGGTGTACACTGGTTATCGGCCACATGTTACATAAAGTAACACACATTCCCTCTGAAAGCAGCTCAGTGAGAGCTTACGTTTACAACCAAAGGACTCTTATTTATATAAACATATCACCGATATATAATTGAAATAAAGAGCTGTCATTCTTCTACGTCTCAGACATATTCAATACTGAAAACTGCAAAATGAACACAGTCCAACATTTGTTTCATTTAGTCCAAGAGAGAAAAAAAGGATAAAAGTTTAATAAATTAAATTGTGATTAAGTTAATGAAAAGATGAATCCGAAGATCTTCACACCACATTACTGAACTGCCGTTTAATCACAGCTTTCCAAACTATATTTCCGTACAATTAACAGTGAAGATCATTTCATTCCAAATGTAGTTTCTGAAGCAAAGTTTATGGGAGTCATTTGTTGGATATTTGGTTGGAAATGTAAAAAATCACAAAGAGATTTAGTGAATCCAGGATTAACCTCAATTACGTTAATTTTTAATTATCTAATCTCAGCCAGTGCAAAGGATCAGACACAGCAGAGGGGCTGGGGAGTAACTGACTCCGACTGTTGTGTGCATCAAAAATTATTAGCTGGGCGAAGGTGTGTGTGTGTGTGTGTGTGTCTTTACTACTCTGCATTAAATGTGAGATCAATACACTATATAAGGGTTCAGTGTTAAAAGCAGTCATTTATCAAGAGACTGCATCCTATTCCTTCCTCTCTGTTTTTCACACACACACACACACACACACACACACACACACACACACACACACACACACACACACACACACACACACACACACACACACACACACACACACGTTTGGTGCTGCAGAAAACTTCATCTGGAATCTTGCCATCAGGAATCTTGTTTGGATTGTTTTGAAGCTACAACTCTTCAGAGCACCTTTATAAGGTCACAATCAATGTCATAGTGGATACTTGATTGTCAGTCACTCATCTCCAGATTACCACCACTATATCCGCCGCAGCGGGTCACGGGGAGCCGGAGCCTATCTCGGCAGCCCAGGGCGTGAGTTGGGGGACACTCCGGGCACGACGCCAGTGCACCGCGGAGCCACACACAAAGACATACAACCATGCACACACACACACACACACACACTCATTCCTATGGGCAATTTGGAACGGCCAATCAACCTGAAGCGCATATACTTGATTGTATATAAAGATATTAAACGCAATGTCAGAAATAGCCTTCCTTTTTCACTACGATATTTGTTTTTTTGTTTTGATATTACTACTAATTCATTAGTGTGATGTTGGTGTTTTAGAACAGTTTTTAACTATTAATAAAGGAAACACAATCCTTCAGATAGTCAGAAACATTCAAGGTCACATATTACAAATATCAAATACACCATTCTCTAACTTTGATGGTAAGTTTTCTCCAAATCTGCAGTAGAGAATAAGTAAATACAAATACCTCAGATTACTTTTGTACGAAAGTTGAGTACTTGGAATTACACTTTATCACCTCTCACCTGTCAGATACATCTCTTCTCCTTCCAGGAACATCATGTGACAGCGTTCACATCTGGCACAGCTGGGGTGGTATCGCTTCCCTCCTGCCTGGGGGGGTTAGGACGAACACACGAACACTGACAATTACAATACATCACCGCTTTGAAGCGGGATGTAAAAAGAATCCAGGAAAAGAGGAAAGAGGAGAGGGTTGCTTTGTTGATGACATTATCAGCTTTAAAGATATAAGATGGACAGCTACATTTTTTTCAACAGCTTTTTATAGACAAATTTACACACATGCAAGCACTTGTATACATCCACAGTTTAGCTCACAAACATAACTCACAACGATACCCAGGAATCGTGCACATTCTCCCTGTTGCTGCCATCTGTTTCGAGCACAGACACACATTCACACTTTGAACAAGGCACTCAGAGACTGCAACATCCCGCGAAAGGGAGGTCAAGGTACCCTGAAAGTAGTACCTGACAAGTGCATAGCTTTGACCTCTCAGGGTAGGTCAAGCTATGCCCTAGCTTTGACCATCAATCAAGGCTAGTGCATAGGTAGATAAAAGTGCTCGCTTTGATCCATGGTCTTATTTACAGTGGCCTTCTCCCTCATCTTTATATCATATCCCGAGTGTTCAAAAGTTGAACTTTGACCTTAACTTAGGTTTCTGAAGGTCAAGGTCATCATTTCATTTTCATCCCCTTTGCTGCACGAGTAATGTGCTTATTGTATCATCTTTAAATCTGCAACGGTTGGGAAAAAATTTGGTGGACAAACTAACGGAAGAACGAACGAATGAACACACGAACACAGACGATTACAAAACATCACCGCTTTGAAGCGGGATGTAAAAATGCACTCACCTCCAGAACTCGTCCACTGATGTACCTGTTACAGCTGTCACACCTGATCCCAAACTGAGTGTGGTAGTCAGTCTCGCAGTAAGGGACCCCATCTCTGCAAGAGACAGAGAAAAAACAAACCCTTCGAATGCAGCCCCTGGATTTCAAGAAAATTCCTGCAATATGCATTAAACATTTTGAAACTTTAATGGCGCACTATAGTATATAGTTTATTTCGAGACTGAATAAAACATAACGGATACACAGAGAGAAAATCCTACTTTTCCATGACTTGCTAGAATGATTTATTTTCTGTAACTCTTCATTTATACTTGTGCCGTCTCTCACATTTGTGTCACGCTTGTGATCCACACACACAGCCAACCATCTGATAAGAACACGGCTACTGAGCCGCAGCTGCTCAGATGATGTGCAACGCTTCAGAGATTCTTTGGTACTGCACTCAATGGGATCAAGCCACCTACTTGCTGATGTACTCCCCGGTGAGCGAACAGCCACAGGTCCGACATTTAAAACAGTTGATGTGCCACTGCCTGTCCAGCGCCAGCAGAGACTGACCCTGTTTGATCTCATCACCACAGCCGGCGCAGTCTGAGGGAGAAGAGGGATTTCAGGAGAAGATTAGAGCGGCAGCAACATTGTGAACACCGATGTTCTCATCGTGCATCCTCTCTTCTTCATCCCTTTTTTTCCCCCCAGTGTGATAGTTACACTCCTGTCGCCAGATGGAACCACCAGAACTGGGTTAACAGACTACCTGGAGCAGCTTGCTGCCTCCTGTTAGTGTGAAACGGTTTGTCGCTGCAGGGAATGTTCCAGCATTCAGCTGGTGGACAGACTTCTGGTGTTGTGAATGATAAATGATTAAGATGAGCAATTTTATTTTAATAACACTAAATATAATGCAAATACGTTATCATTTAAAGTCCGATGATTATCTTTATTGATTCACATGAAAAAAGAGGATAATGCACTGTAGTTCTCGTACTGTCTATACAATTACATGAAAAGACAACAATTAATTCAATCAAGTGACAAACTTTAAATTGTCAAAGGTGAAACAGATCCAATCTTTATTCTTATTTCAGTGGCTGTTTCTAAAGTGGACAGCTTTTGTAAAAAAAAAAAAAAAATCCTTGTCAAAACTTAAGGCTTACATTGCACACCCTTTTTTACCATTATATGTACTATTATATCTTGAGTCAGGGAAGCTCTAAAGTGTTGAAGAACACTCTAAACATGCTTCTATTTTTATTTCTGCACTAACAGTAAAACCTGAGATTTGAATGAAAAGCAGACACCGAGAGGCAGAACGATGACAGCACGGTTTGTTCAACACGTCACATTAAAGACATTTCACATGTATTTACTCTACATGCTTTATTCATGTGTGTGTCTGTTTCTTACAACTTGGTCCATGGACCTTGATGGGCTTTTTGCTGCTCAGGGTGTGTGAACACTGCTGACACACACACTTCTTCCCACAGAAGGTCACCCTGTCTCCAATTGGAAATGGGTTTCTGAGAAGAAAACACACACACACAATAACACCAGCAGATGTAGAAATATACTTCACCCTTTGTTGTACAGTGTTTGCCTGTCCTGAACTGCTCTTCTGGTTTGAACATCGGTTATAAGTGCATCTATTGATTATTAAATCCTATTAAACCAGTTATTTTCTTTCAATTCTTTTGCATGTTTGCAATCTTGTTTCCTGTGTTCTTTGTTGTCAGCTCAAACCTGACAGTTTGGTACATTTCTGCATTTTATCCTCTCAAATACTCAGCGCCTAATTTCCAAACTCTGATGTGTCATTAATAATATTGTAGAATTTATCAAAAGCCACTACAGACTTTCTCACACTGCAGTCAGAGACGGTTTAGTGGGAGTTTGTTCATAATTAGATTTACAAACATATGAACCTACACTGTAGCTTATTCATCATTTAATTACCAAAAGTGAGTGGGTTATTATAAGTGTCTCTTCTCAGTATTTCAGCGGTAAATATGAAAATTCAGCGATTTTGAGTAAAAATAACCTAAAACTGGTGACATTAACTTTATAATACACATCACTGGATAAATATAACCATTTAATTTATTTCTTCCATTTTTTTCTTTTTTTCTTTCATGGCGGCAGGTGAGGCCGTGCCTCCAATGACCACACGTCACTGCATCACACATACTGTACATTAGTAGTAGTAACTAAATACCACTACAACAAATAATTCGCATTTTTAAAGGGGCATTCCACTTCCATACTTCACTAGTTATTGCTCGACATTTCAAATCTGTAAGAGAAATGCTGCTGGCAGTTCATCAGGTAGGTTGGTTTGCATGCAAATTTAGGGTTTTCTACTATGTGGCCTACATAGGAGGTAAAAAATCAGGATACCTGTCTTTCAGAAGGTTCCTAAACTTTATCTCAACCTCTTACTACATCGTCTGCATTCACTCTGACCTTTTCTTGAGAGTCATCATAGTATGTGTGTGTATATATGCATAAATATCATTCTTTACTAAATGGTCTCGTAATTGTCTTCATAAAAAAATTTCAAATCTATACACGATTGCTCTCCTATACCTGCAGATGCTGCAGACAAAGCATTGTGGGTGGTACGTCCTGCCCAGCGCAGACACCACCTCTCCAGTGATATACTGATCACAGCTGTCACACTGGGTCCCGTAGAGCCGCTGGTAGTCCTCGGTGCAGATGTACTTGCCAGCGTGGTGGAAGAATCCAGAGTGCGCCAGATCACAGCCACAAACTGCACACACGAGGAGAAAACGTGGATCGGATCACTTTGTTATTCAGAAAGACAAACCAGACAGACCAAACTGACAGAAACGTGGACCGAATGTGTGTGAAGGGGCAATTTTCCCTTTAAAATAAAACTGTAAAGATTATTACAGTTTTTATACAAATTTCAACTATATTTGGACAGACCATACTTCTAGTTAAACCAGTACAACTGCTGTGAAATTTTGAGTTTCTGGTCTGAATCTAGTGAGCGGCACGGTGGCTATCGCCGCACAGCAAGGTACTGTAGTTCCGGGTTCGAGTCCCACTTTGTGCAGAGTTTGCATGTTCTCCCCGTGTGTGTGTGGGTTCCCTCCGGGTTCTCCGGCTTCCTCCCACCTCCAAAAACATGTGCTTCAGGTTAATTAGCCGGCCCCAAATTGACTATAGGAATGAGTGTGTGTGTGTGTGTGTGTGTGTGTGTGTGTGTGTGTGTGTGTGTGTGTGTGTGTGTGTGTGTGTGTGTGTGTGTGTGTGTGTGTGTTTGCGTGTAGCTCCACGGTGCACTGGCGTCGCGCCCAGAGTTTCCCCGCCTCACACCCTAAGACAAACTGCGATAGGCTCCAGCTCCCTTCGACCAGCACAAGTGGATGAAGCGGGTTGAGAAAATGACTGAATGATTGATTGAATGAATGAATGAATGGTCTAAATCTATTTTTCATCTTAATCTGATTGGTAAGTAAAGTAATAGGTCTATGGTTATTGTGTAGGGGGTTACTGAGAGTGCAAGCTGTTATCCTCTTTGACCTCTAAAGGGTTAATTCTGTAATCTGGTTTTGGGGATTAGATGTCCAATTATCTAATCTGATCATTTTCTTTACAGTATACAGTATTGTGGCTGTCTGTGCATTTCAGAATTAACTGTATGTTTACACACTGTAGATACTTTTATATATATATTTAAGGAACCACTACCATAGACACATGTCCAATCAAGGTGATACACATAGATATGCGTAACACGTTTACTTTACCCATTTTATCAAACCAATAAATAGAGCTTCGACCAAGTGACGGTTTAGTACTGTGGAACTAAGGAGGCTCCTGATTGGTGCAGCAGTTGATAGGAGCTGAATGCTGATTTGCATGTTTGATGGCCCAACTGGAGGAGGTTCAAAGTGCAGAGTGGCACCACAATAAAATCTGAATGGATGCTGTAAATTAGACATCTGAAAGGCAGCCAATGTTTCACGATATCTGACAGTAAATTCAATATCTGGCCTCTAATTAAGCTAATGGCTCTAAACCCAGTGGAGTGAATGGACCTGATCTGATCTGAGCCCATGTGTTAAGTAGTTCAGTGAGACAAACAGTCTAACTTACATGTCTACCGGAGCCATTCAGGAGACATACAGACCATAAAGCATCATTTAAGTGAACAGTATTCTTTTATGTCTTCTTGATATAAGCCTGGAGCCCAAAACACAAATCAATTCTGTGTCTGTTAGAATGAAAGGCTTTGAAAGACCTCCAGGAAAGTCAGAGACCATAAAATCATCTCAAACTATCTATTCCATTTAAAAGGAATAATCATGTATTATTACAACGATATTAACATGGAAATACTGTACACTTGCAGGTTTTACTGCTATAATGCCTCCAGTAAAAAAAACATTTAACTAAATATTCTGTATAACTGGTCAAAGAAACGCTCATATGAACAGCACCTTTCAACAACATAGAAATTTAAAGTAATTTACCTAAATAGGATACAGAGAAATAAAAACGAATAATGAAAAAACATAGTTGGAGAACTTTTATCTGACTTTAGTAATAACGTTGGCACAGACAACATGGTTTATGTGGAGTTGTATCAGGTAAACTGAATCCTGTTCATCATGTTTAGTTGAGGACGGACATCATATGAAGGTCTGGACAGTTCATAACCGGGCATCAGATGAGAAATATGGTCGACTATAAAGGTCAGAGTAAAAACTTGGGGGCTGAAGCAGCATCATCCACTCATAGATGTCTGATTGATTTTCAAAGAGAGATCAGCAAAGACAAGTAGCTGATCACAGAGACAAGTCTGTTGTAAACCATCTGAGAAATAAGTGTTTGTTCGTCTTATATTTATAATTATAAGAAAATCAGTCTCAAGAGTCTCTCTGTTCACACTGATGGACAGCTTTAAGGTGCAGACATGCAACAATGCAACAATGGAATTATTTTCTCACAATTTCAGACATTATAAGACGTGAAAATGAATTTTTTGTATAGTAAAGGAAAAGTAAAACATCATTCTGAATTAGTTATTTTGCACTGATATTGTTTTTCCCTCTCCTCCGTCCTCTATGTTATTCTCATCATGACAAAGCTGCTGTAGCACAACTCTAAAATGCCAGACTGACCTTTATCAGCCTGTCAGAGACAAATGCTGTTCACAGTGAGACAACAGCAAATGTACTCAACATAAACTGTATTTAAAAAATGCATGTTCAAGTCGACTGTTCCTCAAGGAATTCAAAAAAACATATGGTTGGTGTGTATGAATGCTTAATCAATCAAAGTAGGAATAATGTGGTTTTTAGCCAACTGTAATGTGTGTGACATATAGAGATCAGGACACAGGATGCAACCTGTTTTTCTCTGACATATACTTGCGATAGCAGCCCTGTTCTTTTCATCGTGCTGACAGCATCCACATGACCATCACTGTTTAAATGCAATTAAGATGTACGAGAAAGCAGGAAGGGGAACTGAGATTTGTGTCTCTGGAGGGACCTGTGATATATTTAGTCATCTCGGGCCATTTTCTGTTCTCACAGAACAAGATCATGCATGAACACTGACACACAGTCAGTGTATTTGTGTTTTTATATTTATTAGCTGTAGAAACATAGCACTCAGAATGGAAATGTGAATTCATCCACCCCTTTAGGTCTGGAGTCTCAAACATTAACATGGTTCCCTCTGGGTGAGTCATGCGACTTTGATGAGCCCTGACTATTCCTCAAAGTGAAAGATCTTAACAAATAATATATGTGAGGCACTGCAAGTAAATATCGTGGAAATATTCGGGGTTCCTGTCTGGATGGTTTTTTAATAATATTAGTAATGTTGTCACCTTTCAAGTGGCATTATCATCAGATAAACTTTTAAAAGTCTTCTGAAAATATTGACAAATGACCAATCTTATTCAGCATTAATGTTAGAGGTATCACTGTGAGAATGTGTCTTGCTGATTGATTACCATTTGCAACTTCACAGAGCTTGCTTGGTTGACAGTAATTGATTTCATGTCTCGGTTGTGTTTTTCTGATCAAAATAAACAATAGTCAAAGCTTAGCAGATCCAATGTTAGGTCTTTCTTATATATGAAGAATACTACATATATATAATATATATATGTGAAGCCTGCTATTTACATTTCCCAAAAAGGGAAATGTAAGTAGCAGGTAATAAGTGGAGACCGGCCATAATGTCTGTGCGATTAGCATTATGTACAATTCATATTAACATTCCTTTCAAAACCTTTAAACATGTCAGATGTGACATTAAAAGTGTGTGAGTGTGTGTGAGACTGAATCATTTTATTAAAGATTTAATTTTGCAGATTTACAGCGTGATAGATGTAGAAAATGCCTATGCAGGGAATTTAAATGAGCATGTGCCTGCCTACTGACTACCATTACTGTATTTCATTGGTCACATGACACTTAAGTCTTTCAGAGGGAACATAGAGGAAACCTTTACTGCTGTCCCCTGAATTTATTGGAAGAATCCTAAAATTCAAATAGGGCAAAAATCAGCTGATTCCATGTCAGACCCAGGAGAAAGACCGCATGACCCCTCGCATCTACCCTTCAAGATCCCATTGTTCAATGTGTTTAAATGCTTTCTGGTCACTGAGTCGATATCCACTGAACATTCATTCATTCATCTTGTAAAGAAATGATTAAATTTATCAGTCTTCAGTTTATCTCAAGTTATGGTTCCCGGGTTATGCTGAAGCCCATCCCAGCTGGCTACAGGCAAGAGGCGGGGTACACCCTGGATGCATCGCCAACACATGGCAGGATCAACTTGACCAGCTGCATCAGAAACAGCAGAAACATCCCAATATATGTTGAGTAATTAATATAATGTTAACTATGTTAGTTTTAACTACTTAATGTTAATAACTTAAACAGTGGTTGTTATGCAATGAATCCTGACATGAGCTAACTTTGGCTAGGATAGATGACAATCCAACCCTAGCTAGTAAAGGTGGTTGACATTACAATGACAATAAGAAGAGAAATGTCGTCAATCAAATCCAAACTATGATTAAACCGTTCTTGCAATTTAAGGTAACATTTAATGTTCATTCATTCATTCATTCATCTTCCAACCCGCTTAATCCGCTAACGCAGGTCGCGGGGTAGTCTCTAATTTAATTTTGTTTCTCTGATTTTTTTTGTCAGCTTCTTCAGAGGAAACACTTGGATATCACTTGAACACTCAGAAATTCTGTGCAACAGCTTCTGTTATGTTACCACAAGGTCGCAAGAAAAAGTTATTGGGACTATAAATCCCTGAAACTTTGCAGGTGTGAGCAGCAGAGGACAAAATAATCTTTGATGCCATTATGTGTTAAAATTTGTATGTATGACATTTGGTTTGCCATCATGCAAAAATGTAATGGTTTCAAGAACTCTTGCGATGAGATATTTTTCTTTTTTTTATATTTGTACTGTTATCCTAGACAAATATAGAAATTAAGCAGCATATAAATTCCAGGTTACCGATATATTAGATATATTTAAGCATGCAAACTCACAAAATTATGTTTGGTGCAGTTTGTTTCTTTATTTTTTTTAATTCTAATATCTATGCATTATTTCAATCTCCGCTCCATCAGTGTCTCTCTTCCACAGCCCCCTACTTTCCTGCCTTTCTTCCATCAGTGTTCAGGTTCAGCTGCAGATCATCAGAGGCAGTGAAGTTTTAAATACTTTTCCTCTGCATCTGTTAACAATGACTTGTGGTCTATTAGATTACAGTGCTTCAGGCCTGGACACACATTTAGACAAGGGAAAAACAAGACAACAGATAATGATTCTTTGTTCACTGCCACAAGGAAAGAGTCAATGGAATGAACAAAAGAGATAAAAGGAGAAATAGATATATTTTTTTAAAAAGGATACAAATGAAGAGCGATGCTAGAAACAAGAACTCCAGAGGCGTGCTGCCTGCCAATGTTGAACAGTTCATCTTTTTGAGTTAGCTTCAGGATATACTGCGATTAAAAAACCCCCATTAACATTCAAGCATCCATAAAAACACCAGCACACAGACCCACTGTAAAAACACGCAAGCAAGGACACACACAAAAAAAAGCTGCACAGATGAGATGAAGCAGCTTTGAATGTAACACAGTTTGTCCTTGAAGTGTGTTGACACGAACAGACTGGCTGTCCCTGTGACTATCTGTATGGTGGCGAAGCACTGATAAAAAAATAAATAGATAAATAAAAAAAAACCACTCCTGGTGTGTGCTGTTCTTCATAAACACAATGTTTTGTCAAACTAAAATGGGTCTGGGTCAGGCTGTAATTTAGATTAATTACATTTACAGGAGAGAGCATGCTCCATACACTGAGGCCTCAGTCCAACAGATTAGACCATAAAGAAAAAAAAAAATCCACACAAAAAAACCTATGTATCACAGTCTGCTGAAGGTTACAGCACCTGCTGAACACATCACAATAAATGAGCTCAAGGAGAGAGCCTCAACTTCAAAACAGGATTTGGGAATCTAGCCTTTTAGTTAAAAGAAAAGATTTCATGAACCTTTTTATAGTGAGAGTCTGAGATGTTTATCTATTTCTCCTGCAGTGGCTCAGTTCATTTTTATGGGAAGCGTGCTATAAGATCTTAACGGTATACGTGTTAAAACTGTCTGTATTATTTCGGAAACAAAGCAAAGACATTGAGAGAAAAGAAGAAATGATGAGGGTCAAGGGAGAGATTAGAAGAAGAGGAAGAGGAAGCATATGTGAGGAGAAAGGGAAGCAGAAAGAATAGAGAAGATGAGAATTTAGAGACTGGAGGGGCCCAAGGGAGGTATCAATGAGGCTATTGATCTGCCCATCCAGCACCGTACTGTCACCGTCTTCCCTCCTCTATTAGCCCCATCAAAATGGGACGGACTTCCTGGCTGTAGCTCTTCAGTATTTGCTACAACCAACCAAAGACTATTAAATCATGCCAAAACACACGCCTCATCTTCCTTTGTTTTCCATTCATCTGAGCTCTTCGTGTCCATTCCTCTCCACGCAAACAGAAGATTAACTCGAACTAAAAACGATTCATTTGTAATGTCTGACACATTAAAAGGACATGACATAACAGGGCTAAGGGCTGACAGTTTGGTTCTTGCTCTTGTTTCATCAGTTCATGTCTACTCAGCCCTTAAGCTAAAAGTCATTAAGCTTTCTCTAGAAGATTAATCATCTATAATAATAAATAGAAACAATGCTTGCTGCAGAAAAAATGCTGCCTGGTGTTCTGTAAGAGGGATTGAGAGCTTCCATTGGTCAATTAGACAATCAATTATTCAACCAAAGGAACAATCCAACTTGTCATTTCAGCTCCACTTATTTTTAAGATCTGCTGTGTGGCATGTCTCATAAAAAATAAAGCAAAAAGAACCCCCCCCCTCTGTGGTGCTTTGTGGATTTAGTTCATTCAGGCGGAGGCAGATCAAAGGGAGAAAACTGTGTTGTCTCTCAGCACGCTTTGGGACCGAGTGGGTCCCAGCCTGTGAAAGGAGGTTAGCTGGTTGGAGTCTGACTATGGGCTGAAAACCTGCTGACAGGACTGCTAAGCTAGCTGCTGACTCCAGACCTCAAGCATTCTGTCCCACCTGCTCACTGGTGGGGCTCAAACATGCAAAGACACACAAATACTTAAAATGTGCAGCCAGTAGCACACACATGAATATAATTCAGACTTCGACTGCCTACCGTTTTATTTTCAGTGTCCAATTGCAGGATACTCACAGCTGCACACTTGTGTTCGCATACAAGACAGTTGCAACTCCAATAAAAATCAAATTTATCATTAGATTAATTTACTTTCAATCATATTATAGATCTTGTAAATGTTTATATATTCATTGTCTTTTAATTTCAAGGAAAATCTTGCTGTTCTTCTCAATTTCATCAATATTTAGATTTCATCACAGGCTTTATTGCTACATCCTAATAACAAACCATAATATATACCTTTGCTTATCTTAGGCAGCATATATATTCAACAAAGTGAAATGTATTTTGAGGAATTTCATGATCTGTGGTTTCTAAAGTCTACATAACTGCATATTCAATCAAATACAGTGCGTCCTCGTTCTTTGCGGTTAATGCGTTCCAGGAACCACACTCGATTGACGAATTCCGCGAGCGACAAACTCTCTATTTTTTACGGTAATTTAAACGATTATGACCCTCCCCATACTGATATTAAACCACCTTCTATCCTTATTACCTTTTCCCACACTTTTATCGATTGTTTAAAGCACTTTTGTGTCTCACGTAACTCCAAGACTCACAGAACCGGGCGCACCTCCGGATTCTGTCAGCCAATAGAATGGGCAGACGGTATCACGTGACTGCCTACCACAAATCCGTGATGAGGTGAAGTCGTGAGTTATAATGCGCGAATGTGCAAGGGTGCACTGTATTCAGATAATCTTTAAAAATGCTTTATGTTAGTGAAATGTGCTGCTTTGTTTTCTGTAAGAGAACAAGAAGAGGGAAATGTAGGTCTATGTATGTGATTAGAAACCATCTATTTTTTTTAAATAACATTTGGACCCTGCTCAAAAGAATTAAGGGAACAATTAATCATCACAGTAGTCTGTAAACCCTCAGGGATTGCTTTGGTGCAAATGAAAGTGAAAAATGGTGCAATTGAGAAGCAAAAGCAAGACAACTCTCTAAAATGAAATGATTTTCATGTGGTTCCACAGAGAGCTGATTTCCCTTTATCCTGCTTGACTTCACTTCACTAGTTTTGTCACTTACTAGTGACCCCATCACGACCAGCACCATGAGGTGGTACCTGCAGACCACATCAGGTCACTCAGGTAACCCAGCTTCTCCAGGATTGGACAACCATATGCATTATCGCAATGCATATGGTTGTCCCTGTATCTCAAGAGAATGGAGGGGATACCAGGAGACTGGCAGATACACAAGATCTACCATTGGGATCCATTCTCTGCACAGATGAGAGAAGGTTCACAGTGAGCACATGTGACAGGTGTGAACGAGCCTGGAGCCACCCTAGTGAGTGTTATGCTGCCTGAAACACGACCCAGAATGCCCAATTTGACGGTGGATCAGTGATGATCAAGGGAGCTATATCATTGGAGACTCGCACAGAACTCCACGTCACAGCCAATGGTACACTGACGGCTTTTAGGTACCCGGATGAAATCGTCAGAGCAGAAGCATGCCCAGATGCCATCAGCATATAAATGTTCATGTAGGTGTGTGGGCTTTCTTTTTTACCTTGGCAGGTGAAGCAGTGAACATGGAAGTGTGTGTTTTTGACACGCACCACTTCCCCACGACAAACCCCTCCGCAGCGGTCACATACAATGGACAAGCTGCCACAATTGGAGAGAGGAGAGCTGCTGTCATGGTTTCCTCCATAAAGAGCAGCCTGGTACTGAACTGGAGAGGAGAGGAGAGGAGAAAAAAGGACATGTTGAATCTTCTTTCCTTCAACAGATCTCTTCTGATCAAAGGTAAAGAAACTGCCACAGAAAGATAAGAGACCTGATGCATGTTTTGAAGTGACAGTCTTACACAATCCAAAATGAGTATGAATATCAGTACAGCTCAGTTTTTTGTAGAATATTAACCAGATCATACCCTTCAATAGATTAATACTTATTGCACAAATGAGGCTGTGGAGTTCAAATGAGTATTGACCTCCTTTGGGTTGTATGTGGGTGCCTTTTTTCATGGATATTTCACAGATTTGCAGACTGCAGATCGCAGACTGCTGTCACACAGCACCTCCACAGAGAGGCTGAGGTCCTCCTTCGTGCCCCGTGCCATCA
>NC_090788.1:15075000-15175000 GCF_040054535.1 Antennarius striatus
ATCCTTAGAATGGTTTCATCTCTAAAACATCATATTCTCCAGTCAACAGGGGTTAGGAACACTGGTATACGGTATCTAACCAGCTGCTGATAAGAACAAGACAGTACAGACCCGTCCCCAGGAACCTTCTGTTCTAATTCTGTCTTGTCACCAAAGCCGCCACTCGCCATGATGTTCTTACTAACCTTGTGTCTTCAAATCCTGATGTCTAACAATAATAAATTTTCACTCCAACCTTTGGTGGAATGGAGAAACACTCTGGAGAAAATGGACAATAAACGTCTTCCAACCTGCACTGACATGATGCTACAGGTTTAGCGGAGGCCCACTGGATGAACAGCTCCCTCAGGTCACAGATTTAAAGCAGCAACTGCTGCGTGATGTTAAGTAGCTGCTCCATGTCTTAGTGTCATGTCTGCAGGGTTTGATTTCTGGGGAAAAGCGTTGGGGATTTAATGGATTCACATTAATAAATCCTGCTTGATGTGATTGAATGAGATAGTTGGACATTTAATATATGCCAGGAACAGTGCTTCACAGAACAGCCTACCTAGTTTATTATACAGTATCTATAGTATCTGAACACCTTAACAGTTCACTGCATTAAACACTGATTTTATAACAGCAGCTCCCAACATACATATATAGAGTAGATTTACATATTTTAAGTAAAAAATGAACGATGGATAAAATGATGAAGTCCTCCAGAGGAATCCCTAACTGTTACCAAACCCTCAGAAATCTATAACAATTCAAACGTGCTGCTTAACACAACACACTCACTGATGAAAACACTGATGAACACTGACAGCGATCGATACACAATATCAGCTTCTGAGTCTAACCTTCACTGACAGAAAACCAGCTAAACACATGATGAAATACAGTGCCAATAAATCAGCCAGTGATCAATAATCTCTGTTAGGGAATGTTTTTGTCTATTTCAAGTTAAATTCTCTCAGGATGGAGACCAGCATAAGTCACCACACACATATGATGGCATATAGGGCATACTGTATGTGACACACACAAATACAAACACACACACATACACACACACACACACACACACACACACACACACACACACACACACACACATACACACACACACACACACAGCTTACCATTTGTCTGCCCACTCATGATGTCCAGTGGTGAAGAAGTCCAGCAGCTGGACTGAAAGTCCTCCACGCGTCTCGGGGAGCAGGGAAGGAGCCCCACGTTTGATTAGGCGCTCCTGTCACGGCTCTCCTCCCTGTTAAAACTCTCCCTCCAGTCTCCCTCTGGGGGGGCTTTCCCTGCCCCTCTAAGAGGATTACTCTTCCAGACAGACTACTGTACCGCTCCGCCCTGCGTAAAGGCAGCCGGCCCAGGAATCAAATTAAACCTGACTGCTGCCATCCTCGTTTCCACACCTTCATTTTCATCCTCCTCTCGTCCAAACCCAGTCCGATGCTCTGTTGCCGTGGAGAGGAGTACATCCCTACGCAACAGTCAGTGCGCTTCCAGAGATCCCTGCATGTCCGTGCGCTCCGTTGTCAGGTCTGAAATGCTGACGGACGCTGACTTTCGGAGTTGTCAGAGCGTCTCTCACCGGGCAGGACGAGCTCCTCACGCGGCACGAGTGCGCCGCGTAGCGGCTGCGCTCAGAACTGCAACTGGAAGAACATCAGGCAGGCCTGGACGCGGAGCGGGACGCGGCGGGACGCGGCGCGCAGCGGTCGGGTAGAACAGTCATTCACCGGTAGGGATGGGATCTTAAAAAAAACTTAAAGAGGAGACGCGACAAAAGAAAAGAGAAGGGTTCTGATTAGACAAAAAAATAACAAGTTTAAATCCCTGTAAAGAATAATTACTATCAATAATTGACGCCCTTATCCAAGCCGAACTGTTAGTATGGTAATGATGGGTATTCAAGACAAAAACAACAACAACAACAACAACAACAACAACAACAACAACAACAACAACAATAATAATAATAATAATAATAATAACGATAATCATCATCATCATCATTATCATAATAATGATGATGGTGATTATACTTTTTTTAAAAATAATTTTTGTGTTTTTTTTGTGTGTTTCTTGAATTTAGAGGCGGTAGAGCCACTGCGGGTCGTCCAATGTTCACAAGATCGGAGGTTCGATTCCCGCTCCCGCCCAGCCACCCGGAGTGGGAGGTGTCAGCTCACCTCTCGAGGCGCCGTCCCCCTTCACAAGATGCTCATTTTGGGCGCACCGGGAAGGAGCTGCCCGCCGCTCTACCTCAGGGGCCCGTATATTTGTTTGTTTGACAAATCACTAGAATGTACTCTTAATTTCGCTTCGGATATTACAATAGCATACTAAATAAATTAAATAAAAATTATAATCATCATCACAATCATAATGATAAACCATTTTTTCCACTTTTGTTTTCCAGTCAGTTTTAGTTGCATTGGTAAGGAATCCATATAAACTTATGTGGTAAAAAAAAAAAGAGAAGCTCTGATTGAAAGTTGACGTTTTGATCTGTTTTTAAAATGTTTCTGTTATCATTATAAAATAAAACAAGAGTTCCTAAAAGTTCTAATGTAATGTACCCTGGTTATAGGTGTGCATATAGACAAATTGTTTAAATATATATAAACTACAGGCACTATAAGCCTCTTAACTGTGCTGCTACAACGAAAGACCAAAAGGTGGCAGTAGATATTCAAATAAAAACCCTGGAAAGTGTGACACCATAGTCACTGGGGGTGTTGAGGCATTTTGTTATGTACCATAGATGAAATAGCAAAATAGTTACTATATTAGGAACTAAAGTCCTGCCATGTTTACTGTTTATCAAAGTTGCATCGAGGGTAAACTTTGTTGCACAACCAGAATTACAATCCAGTGAAATGTCAATGTTCTCAATAAATATGTGGCTTGGGTGTTGAGAGTGTTATCTACTTATTGGAAGTGGAAGGTTGGAGGTTTGAGCCCCAGTCCCCCTAGTCTACCCTGAAGCAGGACACTGAACCCCAACATGCTCATCAGCTACCATGAAGGAGGCTGCCCACGGCTCTGCCCACACACTGTGCGTGTGTGTGTGTGTGTGTGTGTGTGTGTGTGTGTGTGTGTGTGTGTGTGTTTAGTCTTTGATCCAACAGCACTCCATCATAAAAACATGTTTACACAGGTACCTTTCAATGCGTCCTGGCTCATTTCCCTGTAATTGAAAACAATCTGCTGGATACTTCCTGCGGATCACTGACGCCTCCTAATACCTCCTCCTGATGTTTCTGCACAGGCACTAAATGTTTGAGAACAACATCACTGTGAAATGAACCAGTTTGCTTGATTGTTGTTTCCCTATGAATAGTTGACACATACCCTTACTCTGACACTAGTTACATCACATTTTATATTATTTACTGCCAGGTGTGGTGGGATTGATTTGTGAAGAAGAAAAAAAACCGTGTGTAACACTCATGAGGAGGATGCTGCTCTTCCAGTGCAAAGATTTTTTTTTTCATTTTTGCAAAAACACTTTAATCACATTCAAACATTTTACAATTGAAAGCAGTGTTTGCACAAGAAAGGGAAAAGGGACATAGGCATGGAATTAGATAAAACAAATACTCTCAATTTGATGTCTGTAATGGGACCAGTAGCCACATCCTCTTTGACAGGAAGTTTAACGCTTCATGGGAAATGTGACACAACAAATACTTATAAATAACACCGCAGTGAAATATTAGTCCACCGGTGTCGTGACCTCTGCCAAGGACATCATGCTTTCTTCTGTCTGTCTGTCTGTCTGTCTGTCTGTCTGTCTGTCTGTCTGTCTGTCTGTCTGTCTGTCTGTCTGTCTGTCTGTCTGTCTGTCTGTCTGTCTGTCTGTCTGTCTGTCTGTCTGTCTGTCTGTCTGTCTGTCTGTCTGTCTGTCTGTCTGTCTGTCTGTTATTTTTGCTTAAGAGAATGACTTAAACTGGTTGGTGGATGTTCTTTATTGTGGTAGAGGCTTGTGATATGATCCATTCAGTTTTGGAGTGGATTCAACTAAACGTACACATGTTCAGTACGAGAACACATTTGGTTGGAGCTTAGATTCGGTCTTTTGACTACACTGACTCTATTTTGGTGTATATATGTGTCCTATACTCAGCATTCTTCTGGTGCATCATATTTGTTAAAATCAACTGAATAAATGTAAACAATTTAATTGAATTATTGTATTTTATGTCATTTTGAAATGAGACCAAATGAAATAAAAAACCTGAAATTATTCCACATTTCCATTTTGTCACAATATAAAACTGTTTATTTACACACCCAGCAGTTGTTGCTTTCCAGACGAAACTACATCTCTGCAGTCATCATGCAAGGCTAATACAAAGACAAACACACTGCGGTAATTAGGATCATTAAAATCCCATCAACAGGCTAAATGTACATTTTAATTGTAGGATAATATCCATTGTCGTAGTACAACAAAGTGCAAAGATGAATCATTCCCCTACTGCTAGGGTCTAATAAATATTAAAGTCTTAGGGTTTAATAAACATTAAATACATTTCTAATTAATATTTGCTATAAATCCGGATATACAGTCCATAACCTTCATCAGCCAGACACAGAACTCTTTCTCCACTACTTACAACTGACCTATCCTTCATAACTCTTGCTACAGCGTCTGACAGCAACCAATATAAAATATTTATAAATTCTTTCTGTCAGTCAGTCAGTGTCTTGTATGCCTACTACCATGCAGGACAGCAACGAAGGCTCTCCACTCCTGTCTATTCTGGGTCAGAGTTTTTATGGTACCCCAGGTGTTCTTGGGTCGGCCTCTTTTGCGCCTGCCTTCTGGTGTCCAGTGGAGAGCAGTTTGGGTGATGTTGTCCTGCTCCCTACGGATTACATATCCAATCCACTTCCACCGCCTTCTCATAAGGATGTCCTCCATGTTGTTTTGTTTGCACATACTAAGAAGCTGTTAATTAGAGATAATATTGGGCCAGAATATCCGCTGTATTCTCCGTAGGCTTTTGGTGTGTAAGGTTGACAGTCTCTGGAGATCAGATTCTGTCGTCCGCCAACACTCAGAACCATATAGCAGGGTAGACAGGACACAACTCTGGTACAATCTCAGCTTGGTGGTAATGCTGTACTGGGCCGACGTCCAGACGATGTTAAGTCTATTTGGTGTTTCTGGCCTTGCTTGTGATTTCAATGTCTGCGCCACCATCATGGCTGACAACACTGCCTAAGTCGGTGAAAATATTTTTGGGTATGTTCATATTGTCTAATTGAATTGGTGAGGGGGTTTGAATATTCAGCATCGTCAGCTCTGTCTTCTTCAGGGTTATTTTCGGACCTGTTTGTTTCGCAAAGTTGTTTAGACGACAGGTTTTCTCTTGCATGTGTTGGTGTGTTTGAGAGAGCAATGCCAAGTCGTCAGCATAGCCAAGGTCTTCCAATTGCGAGAAGAGAATCCATCTGATGCCCCTTGGCTTATCTTCAGTGGTTCTTCTCATCACCCACTCTATGACTAAGTTAGAGTAGTGCTGACATGACACAACCTTTCCTCACCCCTGTTGTAACTGCAAAACTATGCCCGTTGTTTCCAATTCGACATTTGAAGTTGGTATAGACATACATTTCTATATTTTCTATATATTGCTATGTTTCAGCGTTAATATTTGCTATAAATCAGGATATGCTGTCCATAACCGTCATCAGCCAGACACAGAACTCTTTCTTCACTACTTACAACTGACTTGTCCTTCATAACTCTGGCTACAACATCTGACAGCAACCAATATAAAATATATATAAATTCTTCAGAGGATTTGTAAAACTGAGCACACACAAAGAAATGACTATTTTGTTGTGCAGCAGAAAGTACAGTCGTTGAGCAAATACACGAGGTTTCCTTTACATCAAGACCGGGTAGATTGTGTTTGTCAGTCAGGAAGCAGAACAAGGTGAAAGTGGGGTCACTGTCATTGTGTGTGTGTGTGTGTGTGTGAGAATGTAATTAAGGTTATCCGTCCACTCCCATGATGAAATGGTCACAGGTGGGCTCTTCATGTTAAGATCCTGTTGTTAATAAGGAGATTTATTATCAATAAATCAGGACGTAGAGGCTGAAGGTCCCAGCACACGCTCCAAAACTTTAGATTTACAGATATATACGAGAACATCAGACCTTATTTATGTTCTTTCTTTGGAAACGTTGTACTTCCACTAACATCCACAGGTCTTCAGACAGTTCATTTACAACATATGCTCCGTAATTTACTATTTTATTACTTCTGTATTCAACAGGAGAGATCTAAAATAATTTCTGCCATTTCTAGCTGTGCCTAGTTTACATACATTTAATTGCAAGGACACAGGAGACAAAATCCTACTCTAGGATGCATGAAAGTTTGTGTTCTTTGTTGTTTTTGTGTTTGTTTTTTCACATCTCAAAAGTGTTGAGTGTTGGCAGTACAGCTTTTTGCTGTTATTCGTTCAAGAAGATTTGACATGTAGGTCTGAACATTTCTCTTGGCTGGCTGCTGCTTCTCTGTTTCGCATTGCTCAAACCTGGAGTCATTTTTTACAGCTTTGGTTCTCATCCAGAATTTTTTGATGCAGCTGTATTTGGAGAGAGGAGTTCTCTGAGCCGTCAGGGTCCTGTGAAGAGTGGATATTTATCCATGACATGATAGATGGTGACCTAGGTATCAGGTCAGGTCTTGAGTGTGGTTCAAAGATAAATAAAGAATAAAGTTTTACATTTCACTGAATAAATCTTTCAGTCACACACTAAAAAAAATAGCAAAGAAATGGTAAAGATGAAGTAGATCAGCCATTTCGTAATTTTTCCCAGGGGATTGATTGTACATTCAACTTAATGAAATATTTTAATGGAAAAATTTGTATGTCCACGACCCAGCCGGATAAGCGGTTGACGATGGATAGATGGATGGATTTGCATGTACCATCTCTAAATTAAATATCTAAATCCACCAAGCCTCATTTCTGTATGTGTGGTCCAATATTGTTCTTTATATTTATGTCCCTCATTTTACTCGAGGGAACAGTACATAAGATGGGTCAGATGTTGCTAAAACTTCGCAGAGAGAGCAGACGTCTGAAATGAAGTCTACAGTTCAACTGTATTTATTTAATCTAAGGTAAATAAAACCTTATTGTATCTCATGACATACTTATGTCATATTTTTAAATTTTTTATATACTGGTTTGATCCCCGTAGGGAAATTAAGAACGCACACTCTAGCTAATGATTCAAACGCATGCATACATATACAGTATATTAGTGTGTACAGGCCCCTGTAGCACACACACACACACACACACACACACATACACAAGGGTGCCTGCAAGGGAGATAGAGTGGCAGGCAGCTCCTTCTTGGTGCGGCTCAAATGAGCAATTTGTAAAGGGGACGGCACCTTGCTCAAGGGCGCCTAAGCAGTGCTCCAGAGGTGAGTTGACACCACCCATTGTCAGTTCAGCTCCAGGGATTTTTTTGGGCGGGAGCGGGAATCAAACCACCGATCTTGAATCATAGGACGACCCGCTCTACTGTCCACTCTACCACCAAGCTACTGCCACCCCAGTTGGCAGGTATGTGTTTTAATGTTGAAGTTGTAGAATGTTCTTTTGGCCCTTCATATTAAGGATTTTCTAAATATGAAAAATAACTAAAATTCCACCTTAAAATGAGCTTATTTACCAGGCATTTTAAAAATAATTTTCGCTCCAGTTGATTCTCTGTGAAATCAGACAACATGGACACGCCTTTACCCCCCACATGCATCAGCGAGGTTTTGGCTGACGTGAATCTGTCACCATCTCACCTGTTGTCCTTCTAAGACCACTTTTGACAGGTACAACCCACTGGAAACCAAGAACAAGACTTGCTTTTTTAGAGATACTATGACAAACTGTAGTTAATCTAGTCCTATGTTCCTTAACATAGTCGTTTATGAGAGAGTTCAAATGTTCTTATGACCCCTTGGTTGCCATAGAAATCAAAAGAAGCCTTTTACTTTGCATATGTTTCTACTGACTCCAATTGTCACATGTCCAACCCTCCCAAGATTCATGAAAATCTGATTGGACTTCTTCTGTGAAATCCAGCTAACAAGCAAATTATGTTGCGTTTCAAAACTTCTCATGCATTATGTTGCATTGTATTATATAGCTCTGTGTTGCATTGCATTGTGTTACATTGTATTATATTTTGTTGAATTGAATTTTTTTAAATTGAATTATACTATCCAAAAAATGACCAATGTTCAAAGACGTTCATCAACTCAGACTAACAGTATCTTTAAAGAGGCGACCTGTATTACGAACTAAGGGCATTGAGTTACATTTAGACCCAGTGGGCAATATTCAGATTCATTCAAAATCTAGGCTTTCTAGTTTGACTCTCTTTACATGTGAAAATGTAGCCTGTCTCTTGTGAATTCTCAATCTTTGAAGAAAGTAGACTTTGAAAGTGGGATGATCATCACTTAGATATTGAAATGAATGAGCTGAGCCAACTTTCCGCAGCCAATTGACGTAGTGCGTGATTAGCGAGTATGATCTCAATGTGTAAAATTGTCAACACACATCCTCTATGGCAGGGGTCGGCAACCTGCGGCTCCAGAGCCACATGCGGCTCTTTAACGCCTCCCTTGCAGCTCCCTGGAGATTAATCACAAAATAAACAAATAATACTTAAAAGAAAAAAATAGACAGATATTCTACTCACAGCTAAAAATCTTTAAAACTTGGTTTACAATTTACAACTTGGTGTTGTAAATTTCCTACGTTTTGTTACGCTATTGACGTTATCGTGATGTTTAAAAATTTAGTCAGGCACCTTTTAGGACAGCTCAGATACGCTATGGGGTCCTAGGCGATTATAGCCCTGGCTTTAGAAAGCAGTAGTATTTGGTTGGCAGCACAGTGGGCGGGGTGATGAGGGCTGTGACATGAGTCCTGACCAATCAGGTGAGACTCCCAGCATCCCTTGGCCACCTGAGGTAGGGTCTACTTCGCGTCAGCCGTGGTGCTACCACTCTGTCCTGGAGTTCTGCCGGACTGTGTCTAGTTGTGAGAGAGAGAGCCACGAGGATTCCACATTCTATTTAATAAAGGACAGCAGTGGTGAGTGGAGAAGGTCCACTGCTTGTAGGTACACATATATGTGCATATATATGAGTTCATACAGATTAGACGGGAATTGAAAGTCACGCTAGCCACGTTAATCGTGCTAGCTGAGCTAATCGTGCTAGCTGTGCTAATAGCGCTAGCTGCACTAATCGTGCTAGCTGCACTAATTGGGCTAGTCGCGCTAATCATGCTTGCTGGTGAGGCTGGTCGTGTTGGCCATGCTAGGTGTGCTGGTCAAGTGAATCGCGCCAGCCACGCCGGCTGCTAATTGTTCATTAATAATAATTGTTCATTATTATCATTAATCCAAACAAGTGTGTTCCTGTTTGGGTTTGTTCAGCCTTAATATGTGTAATATTATGAATGTATGGCCTGTCTGCAGGGCAGGTTTTTCTGGTAAAGGGTGAAATTGGGTCAGGGTTCAGGACCAAAGAAGCGCCTGTTGCTCTGTTGAAGTAGGACGCATCCATTGGATGGAGTAGTTCACGAAATTATGTTCTGTAATGCTGCAATGTACTGAATAATAGCCTGATGATCACGCCGGCATGATCAGAGCGCATGATGTTTTTAAACTGTTCTTAACAAATAAAGTCTTTCATGTGGATTGCTGTGCTCATGTTTATGTGACAGTAGAGATGTGAAACTGTCTTCCAGTTTTTATTTGGAGCCGATTGAACCCGGAAAACCGGATATATGATCGTTTACATTTGATCTAAGAAAAGCTCAGATCTTTAAGGGTTAAATGCCACAAATCAATCGTTCCCTGTGTGGTGCCTGCTGTCTGACCGGAGATACCGTTGTGGATAAGGTAGTTCCAACATACAAACACAGTCCCCCGATTATATCTACAATAGATGATGATTACACAAAGGACTCATTCAATAAATTAATGAAAACAAAACGGATACAATACAGAAGGTTAGACATGCTTCTCTCTGCAAAGACAGGGAAGGAAAGACCACGCAACATCACCAATCAGCAAATCAAGGACTAATTCAACTTCAGCATTATCAATTCAACGTGATGAGTCATGTGATGTGATCGATATTGAACAGACAGCGCTGTTGTGCAGGTATGTAAACTCCGATGATCCGCAAGAAGAAATGATGGAATTAATAGCACTGCTTGTTTAGAACACGTTACCTAAACATGCTCAATAAAAGTCTCCAGGAGCGGAAACACCGTTTTGTCATTGGTGCTCAAGCTGACTGAATTCATCAGGGATGAACAGCGAGGGTCTCTCACCTCCCCTCCCTGAAAGAGTCCAGAGACGCCATCACCATCACACACTGAACAGGGATGACTGTATTTAGGAGTGATCGTCGATATGTGAGCTGCATTTGGGAGCAGATGTAACGAGTTCATCAATGCAACAAAACATAATACAGTAATATAGTAATGAAAGGTAAACTTAAAGAACCAAATATGGTACAATGAGATTCATAGTCATGATTCTCATTATGCATTTGTAGACTAGTCAGTTTGATAGTAAGCTAATATAGACACTTACACCTTGTGTTGCCTTCATATAAGGCTTATAATTTTTTTGCGGTTCCCGAAGATTTGTTTTTAGTTTTTTTGGTCCAATTTAGCTCTTTGAATGTTTAATGTTCCCGACCCCTGCTCTATGGCATAAACAACCTGTGTTCTTGTTTGTGTGTATCCTTGCATCTTTAATGCACATTTTTTGACAGGGATGCACAATCATCAGACAGCGTGTGTCCCTGGGACACAAGCTTTAAATACTGTAATTACATTAAAAAAAAAATCAATGCTACCCTTTTCCACAATATAATATTGGGAAATGCACTTCCACTCAACAAAAATATCCTCAATTTATCATTTCTCAACTTAAATTTCAAACCCGGAAATAGCCTTTGTGTTTTGATCTTGCACGAGTTTCTCATCACGAAACTCATCTGTGTGATTCAGCCTTATTAAAATCAACCAGGAGCGGCACAATGGTGCAGTGGGTAGCGCTGTCGCCGCACAGCAAGGCGGTTCTGGGTTCAAGTCCCGCTCTGTATGGAGTTTGCATGTCCTCCCCGTGTCTATGTCGGTTCTCTCCGGGTTCTCCTGCTTCCTCCCACCTACAAAAACATGAGCTTCAGGTTAATTGGCCGGTCCCAAATTGACCATAGGTATGAGTGTGTGAGTGTGTCAGTGCGTGTTTGTCTGCTTCTCTGTGTAGCTCCGGAGTTTCCACCACCTCACGCCCTAAGTCAACTGGGATAGGCTCCAGCTCCCAGAAACAGCGGATGAAGTGGTTGTGACAATGAATGGATGAATGAATGAATGAATAAAATCGACCAAACGGCAATATGATGTCTGCTCATTTAACACTGCAGTGAGAGAGCGACGAGTTGGTCTCACATTATCCCCATGCCTCCGAAAAAGATGCAAAAGTTGGAGAGAACCCAAGAGACAGAGTGCTTTCTTGAATAAAAAACAATCAAAAGTTACTGAAACGAAACAGACAGATATTACTGTGGATAGTACGGAAGAAGATGCCGAAGAAGCCAAGTGAAGCCAGCAAAAATCCGAACCTTTGTACGGCGATAGACACAATTTTTTCCATGGATGAGGCACACAATGTTAGCGCCCAAGACAAAATGCAGCTTACAAAAAATATGTGTGGAGGAGGCTCTGTCAGCTTGGTGCAGTATCCACAGGAGAATATATGAATTAAAGGAAAAGAAAACTATTGAGTTAAAAGCAAAAGGGAAAAAAAACTGTATTACTTTATTTCTTATACTATTTTTTTAAAGAATTACTTTCAGGATGTAATATTCTGATACAAATAGTATGTAATTTTACTTTTTTTCTTTTTACTTAAACAGTTATGATGTTAATAATTAATTAATAAAAACATTAAAATTAACACTTTGTTTAGTTTTATATTGCACTATTCACAAAACTCAATCCTTGCATACGGCTTCTATACCATATATTCTGTTATTACTTTTGGGGTCTATAAACTTCATGTTAGAATGCACAAATTTTTGTTGACGTGCATCCCAGGGATGCACTACTTTCTTGAGGTAAAATAAACTCTGAACACCTACATCAGAATTAAGAACTCATGCTTACTTTTTAATTCTATGATGCTGCAATGTAACATGAAAATTATCAAGACATTCACACATGTCCATGTAACAGCCTCCTCAAGAGCTCTTGAAATACTATTGCATCAATTCAACAACACCTAATGTATCTGCTGCTCCTGAAGAGGTTAATGCCACTGAGGATTATTTGAAATATAGTGCCTGAAGGAGAATGATAAACAATACAAGTGCTGCAAAGAGGCCTGCGTGAAAGGGCACAGTGAAGAACAAAATTAATTACAGCTGAAAGATTAAGAGTACAGGGGGGGAACCGAAAATGATGAGAGGAGGTTCAGTAGTAGGTGAGTTGAAAGAGAGGCCAGAGAAAGATGTAGCAGAAGATGGTGATGAAGGATGGTGTAAGGAACATCAGAGTGGAGAAAAAAATGAATGCTTTGTGCTTGTATTTGTCTGTCACGCACACACATTCCATTACTGCTCTGCAAAATATCACGTGAACTGCTGACTCTAAACTGGCTGTAGCTGTGAATGTCAACAGTATGTTTGTCTTTGAGTCAGCCCTGTGATGAACTGGTGACCCTCAAAGGTTGCACCATGCCTCTGAACGGGCATCAGCTGGGACAGGCTCCAGAACCCCGAGAGATCCTGCAAAGGAGAAGCAGTTGTACAAATGGATAGATGGATAGTCCCCAACCTGGAGAGATCAGGGTTTGTCCCCAGGATCCAAAGAGAAATGTGAGTGATGAACTGCTGACAACTTATGATCACAAACCCAAAAATTTTAAGAGCCACTGTGTTAATGCCTCAAGCTGAAAGATAAACTCTAATGTACCAGTAAGGCTCTTTGCTGTCGCTCTTGTGAGGCCTCGTGCACTGACAGCACAGATGATGATTCAGGAAACAGCCTTGAATTTAAAATATAAATAAACACAAACTCAAACATGAGCTTTGAAGCCACCAGACATTCCAGTCCCATGAGCCGACTCTAGCTGACGTGTCTTGTGTGTCTGGCAGGTCCAGGACGCTGCTGCAGATGATTATGATTAACTCTCTCCCTGACCCCGCTTCCCTCAACCGCACCCACACTTTCTTTATCCTCACATCGAGTACTGAGGAAACAACCCACCTCTCCACACCACTTCCCCACACCACCCACCACCACCACTAAACTAATTTTTATTGATTTAAAAGCAAAGTCAAACAATGCTGGGAAACACTATGGCAGCTTGAGTCACATGATCCTTCAACTGGAACTCCTTCGATTGTATTTTTAGCCGTTCCAGTCTTATTTACGTGAAATGTACGGATGTTGCTGATTGGTGACAATGTGTTCATTATCTCTGTTCCAAAATATTTACTTTTGCGATTCATGTTAAATCAAAAGAGAAGAAAATCTCACGTATCAAGAAATCAAGAAATTTTCCTGATTTATTGTTGTTGTTTTTTGCCAAAATCGGTGCATCAATTATATTCAGTGGTACAAAATAGAAATTTAGATGACGACCAATTAAAAGAATGAAAATGTTATTTATTGCTTGCTGACTATCAGAAAATCTGGATATTTTAGGTAAATTGGCAATGATTCAAAAATTTTTTACATAGAAAAGTCATGAAAACCACATCAGATAGTCACTTAAATGGAACAAGGATGATGCAACACCAAGAGCACAAGAGATGGAGAAACTAGGACCACTAAGGAACAGAACTATGATCCCAACATGCGGGGTTAGAATGTGTGGTGGGGACAGGAGGGTGTGGAGGAAAGGATAGGACAAGCACAGGAAGAGGTGCAGAGAGGAATAAATTGTGTCCAGATAGACGGCAGGATATGACCATACTGACCGCGCTGCATCTTTTTCCTCACAGGGGGACACAGATGATGTGAAAAAGAGAAAGAACATCTTAAGCCGAGCAAGGTTTAAATCAAATTAAAAGACTTTTTGTTTGTTTCATCGAATGAGAAGTTCCCCCAGTTTATTGTTTTCTGCATGATGTTGGTAGTGGTTTCCTCTGCAAAGGGAAGTTGTTCAAATTATTATTTTTATTTTTTTTGCCAGGATCCATTGAATGACAACAGCCCAAACAGAAAACCGACAGACCATAATGGGGAAAAAAATGTCAAAGGTTGGCCAGGTGGAAAACATCATTTTTAACTCCAAAAGCATCGGTGCCTTCGTAACTGCAGTTTCTAATAATGTCTTATAATTTGTTGATTATTTTTTCATTGAATTAAACAGTGCAAAGAGATCGGACGGACAACAATACATACATTAAAAAGAAAAAACATTACAATACATCACCACATTGAAGCGGGATGTAATTAATTACATTTTACTTCGAAGCGGTGTTGTATTGTAATTGTCAGTGTTCGTGTGTTCGTCCGTTACTCCTCTAAATATCTTCACAACCGTTGCAGATATGAAAGATGAAATAAACAGCACATTACTCGGGCGGCAAAAGGAATGAAAATGAGATTGACCTTAAGAAAAGTAGGTCAAGGTCACATTTCAACTTTTGTACGGGAGTTGGAATCGAAACGCCTATCCTGCCATCATTGGACGACTCGCTCTACCGCTGAGCCGCTGCCGCCCCAAAAATGGAGCTCCTTACACTGAATTTAGAATGCTCCTCTGGCCGAGCTCTCACAATTATAGGTTTTTATTGACCTCCCTCTGCCTCCCTCTGAGGTTCTTATGGTTGGTGATTTAAATCTCGGCTGGTTGACTGCCTCTTCGGAAAGTTATCTGAGAGGCACTGAATTTCACTTGATCAATTGATCAACTCCTCACCTCAGGCCAGTACTAAAAACATCTTAAAATCCTCCTTATTTGACTTTTTTTTTTTTTTAAATGCTATCAACAATTACACAGATATACAGTAGGTGTGCCTGAGTTATCACTGTACCATTGCAGCTATAAGACGTTTCAAACCAAATATTATACGCGAAACAGATGTTAAAATCTTTTGCTTCTCAGCTTTTCTGTAAGACCTGGCTGATCTGCTTAATGATGTAGGCTTGAAAATGATTATTTTTATGATGAATTCAATATACTGTATAGTAAATAAACATGTTTCCTTTCAAAAATTTAGAATGAAGGGCTAAAATAATCCCTGGTTTTCCTCTGAAATTGGAAACCTCAGACACAGAGAGACATTCCGTGGCCAGGGCTCAGAAAATAAAGACAAAGAGACTAGTTTAGCTTCTGCCAGCTCAGGAATAAACATAGTTCCCATATTTAGAGTGCTAAGTATGACTTTTACTTGAATGAGTCAAGAAAAAAGGTAAATGATCACCCCAAAATTTTGGGAAGTCATAGAATCTTCATTTGATCATGTGACAACTAATGACTTACCGATCTTGTACACTGTCTGATAAGAGAGGTATACTCATGGTGTAATTTGTCAAAAAAAGGGGGTGGGGGGTGGGGGAATTACCATGAAAAAAAAAAGCAATCAAGTCCTACTTCTTTTTTAGGTTAATGTAGTCCTTCTTATTTGTTTTTTCTGTTAAGCCCCCCCCCCCCCCCAAAAAAAAACGTTTTGTGCCACTCCCAACCTCCACCAGGATAGTGCGTGCGTGTGTGTGTGTGTGTGTGTGTGTGTGTGTGTGTGTGTGTGTGTGTTTGTGTGTGTGTGTGTGTGTGTGTGTGTGTGTGCGTGCGTGTGTGTGTGTGTGTGTGTGTGTGTGTGTGTGTGTGTGTGTGTGTGTGTGTGTGTGTGCGTGTGTGTGTGTGTGTGTGTGTGTGTGTGTGTGTGTGTGTGTGTGTGTACAAGTGTGTGTGCTCGGTGAAGAACAACCTACGCCATAACAGAGTAGTAAACACTTCCTACTCAAGTTCTATTAATTACAGTTAATGACACATTACATATAGTGTCAATAACTGTAATTACCCATCCTATACAGTATCACCTACCGTAGAGGATGGGTAATTATACTTTATCCTGTTACGTCAAATAAAAAGCAAACAGTAGTTTTGCTGTGTGTGTTCCCCAAGGTAACAACCTCCATAGTTGTCTGGCAAAGTTCTTTACATTGGTCGTCTTTTCTGTCACAACCTTTATCTGAGCTTGGGACCAGCCTCCAGTTGACACTGGCTTGTGCCCCCATGGGGTTGCAGATCCCGGGGATTGAACCAGGATCAGCATACATACAAAGCAAGCGCTCTACAACTGAGCTGCATTCCTGGCAAAATGCACCCTGGGTATGCTAAATTCTTTTAATGATCATCCAATTTCTGTTAGATCCTTATTTGAGTCGATAAACCATGAACTGACAAATCCTGGTTTGGCTCGTGATAACACATCCTTGACTCCACGGGGCCAGTTTGGACCCATCACTGGTCAGTTTGTGTTTACATCTGTGTTTGTCGCTGAGGAACACAACTAAAGCAGCAGGACTTGATTATGTTTAAAGCTTTTCATTAATGTTGGCTGCAGATTTTATTGCTGAGCATCTTTCACATATTTTTAACCTGAGTCTTACCAGAAAAACAATTCCTAAAAGTAAGTCTGCCTTTGTTCTCGTCTTCTTTTAAAAGAAGGTGAACCCACAAATGTGAACAACTACATACTAATTTCTAAATGGTGTAGTTTTGCTAAACTGTTTAACAGGATCATCAGTGACCAGCTAAAGGAATTTTTAGAATCAATTAATGTTTCATCCCCATTCCAAACAGGTTTTAGAAAACAGCACATCACTGTTACACCTATGTCAAAGATCTTGAATGATTTTATCAACGCTAAAATATTTTATCACTGCTTTTACCGATTTGTCAAAAGCATTTGACAAAGCCAGCTGATACCATCTGGTGTATCTAAAGATGCAGCTTCCTGGTTTGCCAACAGAATTAAATCTGCTCAGGAAGCAGGAGCTGGATCTCTTCTGGACATTACCAAAGGTGTGCCCCAGGGTTCACTGCTTGGGCCCATTTTATTTTCTTATTTTAAATTTTGTCTAGTCTCATGTATAAGATCTTAAATTGGTTTTAAACATAGATAAAAGGTGTTACCACAAAGCATTACAAACATTATAACATCCAAAAGAAAAACCACTCAAGCAGGTTTGGCATTTAAATAACAATGTCACTGAACCTTGAAGTTGGGGTGAAGCTTGGGTTCTTTTTCAGAAATAGAAGCTGCTTCTATCTCTGGGTCAGAGAAAAATGTGTAACAGTGACCTTCTCGTTCATCCTGGACTAAGGGGATATGCTTTTTGAGTATGTCATCCAAATGTCTCCAGTCTTTGAACACTGTTTTCATCTCATTTAATGTTGAGATTTGGATATAAGAATGTGCCGTCTCTGGGTGCTTGTAGATATGCACATTGGCTGATGCTTATTACTTAAAAGGCTGTTTTAGGCTTGCTTCCCCCTTACTGGTACCTTTTATTGGAGAAAACAAGCAGTTTCTATGTCTTGAGTTCTTAAAGTCCACTTTTTTGTTATCTGTTCCTCAGGTAAGGACTGAATTTGGTAAAACAGCTTTCAGTTTTGCTGCCCCCTCTGTGTGGATCGCTACAGACTGACCTGAAACGCTCTGAAGTTATTCCACTTGGAGATTTCAGTTCTATCCTGAGAGACCGGCGACATTAGACCACTGGACAGTACCTGTGTTTTAAATATTATGTATGTTATGTCACAGCTCTCACACTTATTATTGAAAACACTATTGTGCTTCCAAAACTGCATATTTTAAAAACGTACTGTCACTTCTATGTAACTGTTCTTCTTTTTCGATATAACTGAAGTCCTCTTGGCTTGGTCCCCCTTTGCAAAAGAGACTCTGATATCAATGGGTTTCACTGGTTGAATAAAGACTAAATAAAATTGAGAAATGAATGAATAAATAAAATAACTAGTCTGGCCTTTCTGCAGCCCAGTTTTTAAAAGACATGTCCTTGAAATATACAGGAATGTGTAACAAGCACTAAATTCAAAATGAGCTGATTGTTATGAAGACAATGAAGTTAATCACTCTGAATATTAAATATCTTGACAAGGATTCACTTTTGCAAAGGCTTCAATCTCATTTTGGGTTGAAAAGGATTTGCGAATCACGACTATCTGTCTTTTCTTGCACTTTTGTGTAATGTCTCGACTTCTGTTGGAATTAGGGTGTAGAGAAACATTAAGAATACAGTTGAACGTACAAGTTGCACACTGTTTTTGTCACGTTTTCAGCTGCAGCAGCAGTGTGTGTTTGAGCAGCAGCCTCCTCAATGTGTGAAAGTGAAATAGGGTGGAATGGAAAAAGAGGTCTAAGGACTCCCCTTGAATAAATTAAGGTTAAACAAATGCTTCCATGGGGCAATTGGGTTCTTCTGATCCGTGAATACACAGACAGACATGTGATATATGCTAAAAGCCATTCCTTGTCCTCTGATTGGTCACACTCCTGCTGTGATGTCATCAGGGAGTGTTTATAAAAAGGTGACGGACTCAGCAGCTTGAAAAGGGCAAGTGTGGCTGAGAGCTGAAAGAGTGTGTTTAAGCAAGAGCGTGCACTGGAAAGAGAGGATAAGATTATGTGAGTGTGTGTGGGTGCGTGTTTCACATACAACTCACAACTCAGCAGAAGAAGAGACACCAAAGAGTGGCTGACAAACTGTTTAGAATGAGACTTTTGTGTTGTGGATGTAAAAACGCCTGGAGTATAAAATATCTGGATTGTAAAGGAGAGCACAGAACCTGGAGGTAGGAGAACTAACAGCATTTCTAAGTCTGGTTTAAGCACACATGTTTCACCCATACACTGTGTTCTCCTGAGTGCATGCATATATTTAAAAATATCTAGTCATGATAACACCATGGGTATTTTAAGGTCCAACGTTAGATATGTGACCCCTGGTTCATACATTTCAGAATTTAAAAAGACATTAAAACATAGGGATGTTGAATATTTATACATTGGAATTTTTTTTATTGAAAATCAGGAAGTTTGTCCAAAGTAACCTTGGACAAAAAAAAAGATATTCAAGTGAGAATGGTCTACAGTTTAGGCAAGCAAGAATCTTCATTACAACTGAGTTATAGGGACTAATTTTATGTTTTTTTTCATGTCAGTAAACATTAGGTGATGGTATTGTGAACAGATTAACAGGTCTGCTGCATGTATGTCGAAATGATAATAATCATCACTCTGATGCCACAGAAATACAGCCATGAACAAAAATAATTGAAACAAAAATAGGTCTGACTGTTTAAACGTTGTGGTGTTCCTCTGTTTCGGTGAAACTAAAGAGGAACAGCTTGTGTCTATACGTGCATGGTTTACATTATCAGTTCATAAAAATGTTTTATTGCTAAGTTGTTCTTTAAGTATGTGTGATGTTCTTTACACAGAGTGTGAAATGACATCTCAATTACCTAACGGTTTAGTCTACTGCCATCAGTTTATACTACTAAGTACTGTAAAAGCGGGCTCTACTGTGTGTAAATTTTTATGTTTGCACTTAATTATGCCAGTGTGTTTGTACTTGTAGTTACCACCACTGATCACGCAAATGTCGCCATACTAATGTCTCAGTAAATCTACTTTGTCTGACTGTCGGCCTAAGAATGCTAATTAAGTTTCTTTGTGTGTGTGACTGCTTAGGCAGCTATAGGGTGGTGTTTGAGGCCTCTTTCTCTGGCTTGGTGTTGTATTAGCGCAGGTAGCCATATTATTGATATCATTGGTCAAGGGTGGTACCACTCACAAGGCACCCTGTAAGGTTGTTACTGTAAAGGGCAGTGGGGTGAAGCTTCAAGAAACATGTGTACTTGAGGTCTTACAAACATGTATTCTAGCTGCAGTAGTTATATAGAGACTAGCATTGTGTTCAGAGATTATTATTGTCAAGGGCAGACAGATCATTCAACAGGCTTTCGAGTGTCCGCATTTAAAGGTTGATTTTGCAGTTAACGTTGCAATGTATCCTTATTTTGCCTGGCTTTTGGCACCTAATTTCTCCAATTGTGGATGTGTTGAGTTAGACACATTTCTGGAAATAATAATTAATGCACTGTATCAGTAAAGTGACTTAACAACGCTATAAGCGTATGTCTTTACACAGAGGCAATTTATTGCATTTGTGACGTGATTGTTTTTAAAAAATTGTCTTGACAAAGTTATCCTTGACATTTTGAAGCAAATCCCAACTTTCAACAGTTTACTCATTGACCGAGTGAGAAACCAAGTCAACACTTGTGAATCAATGTGTCTCTCTTTACATCTGGCATGAACACCTGTTGCAAGTGTTTGGATTGTGTTGAAACAAGGCCAACATACATATTAATCCAAGTCCACATGCACACAGAGGATCCTGTTAACAAAACATACTCTAGAGTGAGTCACAGGAGCTCCAAAAACACAAACCCTGAGTGCTGTTTATTTCACATACATTATGTATAAGAGCAAGACAAGTATGCATACCTCCACTGTGAAGCCAACTAGCAGAAAGTAGCTCCAAATGTGACTGACCACAATATGACATAGCTTAACAGTCTTCGCCCTGCAACATATGTTCACTGCGTCTTTGTGCTCCACCAGTGCTGCCACTGCTTTGCAGACACACTGCTGTATCTCACATAGTATTTTACACAACTCTTTAGGCTTTGTTGTATATTTGGCACAACTAGAGTCAAATCACAAATGTAGATTGTTCAAAGTGTCTGCTGACATTATAACTTATTGGTGCCTCAAGTCTGACTGGAGACATCTTTTGCATGTTATCCCTCATCCTCTTTTTCCTGTCTCTAGTGTGAAATCGTCTGGAAAAAAAAAATCAACACAGCACAAGCTTTTATTTAAGAGGCCATGTTGCATTGTTTAGGATAAATTGATGAACTCCAGCAGTAGATACGTGTAAAGGTTCATATAATATTAGTCTGAAAAAAACTCACTTCTGTTCAAAAGACTGGAAGGCCTGAACTGGAACATCATATTGAGCGCTGTTGGGATGACTGGATCCAATATGAACGAAATTGTGTTCTGTGTTTTCTGGCTGTAGATCATGGAACATGCCAGTAATGCACTGGCTAACCGATCAAAACTTGGCAATGTCTCCCTGGTTTCTGATTGGTCAGCGAAGCCATCAGAATACAATGATGTAGAGCATGTCTTGCTGGGTATTGCGATGGCTGTTCTGATTTTGGCAATAGTTTTCGGTAAGTTACAAACAAAACATTTCAAGCGGAGTAAAACATGAAACCAAAAATATTTCTACCACTGGCTTTATAGATGATTATGTCAATTAGGTGCATTTTTCTCTTCTGTTCAGGTAACATCTTGGTGATTACAGCCATCCTGAGGTTTCAGCGACTCCAGACCATCACCAATCTCTTCATTGCGTCGCTCGCCATTGCTGACCTCATCATGGGCTTGATTGTGGTTCCTTTTGGCTCGAGCTACATCCTGTTGGGAGTCTGGCGGTTTGGAAACTTCATGTGCGAATTTTGGACTGCGACTGATGTGCTGTGTGTCACAGCAAGTATAGAAACCCTGTGCGTTATCGCACTGGACCGGTACCTCGCCATCACATCGCCACTGCGCTACCCCATACTACTTACCAGGTATGAACAACTTAAGTTGTTCTTCCTCCAGTGGAAGTTTAGAGTCTCAGTCAAAATTGATTTTTACTAAATACATACAAGGACATCTTTTAATACTTTAGGATGGGATGTTGCTGATGAATTTGACATTTATTGGTTATTATTGAATGAGTCACAAAGAAGGGAGTACTGCTGCTGCAACACTCTTTATATGGACAAACTTTCCAGTATCTTGTCCATCCAGCCCCACCCTGACCACTGATGTCACAGCACAAGTTTTCCAAGTTGTCATAGGCAATACCTGTTTGGACATTATGTAAGGTACAGTCACAGATGCTGAATGCTGGAAAGTTTGTTCAGGTTGAATCTTTTGTAAATGTTCACAATTCATAGATCTTATGGAAAGCTGATGCATAATTAAAAAAAACAACATACAGTTTATATAAGTCATTATTGCGCCAAAGGAAGGTTGAAAACAGAAATCAAGGGTAGTGGTAAGTTGTTGTTGAAAGTGAAAAAACAACAACCCTTAGGCTACACAATTGGAAAAGAGTGGCAAGTGATCAAAAAAACATTTTGGAAAGTCCCCAACATCTCGCATCTGGTTCATCTGCACTGAGTTAATACTTTCTTTTTTAACTTTTCCATCATGGTTCTAATCATGTAGGAATGAGATGCAAAACTGGTGTGAAAGAGTAACATACTGTAATTTCAGATGTGGCAAAAACTTCAGAGTCAATTTGTTAGTCAAAAGCAGTTTTGTTTCGTTTACAACATGTTTATTACACCATATTAAATCTGAAAGGTATCCATGACCAGTCTATGATTCAACAATCTATTGAAATTATTCCTCACTGTGTGCTTCTCTGTTTTTGCTGTCAACCAGAGGTCGAGCCTATGCAGTGGTGCTCTGTGTTTGGGTTGTGGCTTCCTTGATCTCCTTCTTGCCGATCCATCTGAAGTTATGGGTGTCAAGTGATGAGGAAGCTCTCAGATGTTTGGCGGATGAATCCTGCTGTGATTTCAACACCAACGCAGCGTACGCAGTGTCTTCCTCGATCATTTCATTCTACCTGCCACTTGTGGTGATGATTTTCCTGTACAGTCGGGTCTTCCAAGAGGCCCAGAAACAGCTTGAGAAGATCAGAGGAAGGGAGAGGCACTTTTATAACTTGCATCATACAGCACCACTGACTGATCCCAATGATAGTCCTGCAATGAATAAACACAGGGCAGGAACTGAAGTGGGAGAGCAAGCAGATGATGACAGAATAAACACACGTAACACAGGTGGTATGGGCACTATAGGAGAGAGCAGAGCCAGAGCAGAAAGAGGAGAAGCAAAACAGTCAACCACAAAGCGTCTTAAATTCTCTCTTATGGAGCATAAGGCAGTAAAAACTCTGGGGATCATCATGGGAACGTTCACATTGTGTTGGCTACCTTTCTTCATCCTAAACATCCTCATGACGTTCCTCAACTTGGGTGACATTGTATTGCCCTTCAGACTACTCAACTGGCTGGGATACTCCAACTCAGCCTTCAACCCACTCATCTACTGTCGCAGCCCTGACTTCAGGCATGCCTTTCAGGAGATTCTCTGTTTGAGGGGCAAAAGGAGGAACTGGGGAGGAAGGAGACGATGGGGCTGGTGCAGGGAGAGACATTGCAACTCCAACCCCTCTGGCAGGACAGCTGGGAGCTCAGACCTGAATGGTGTAAGGGGAGGAAACCTTCAGCAGACTTTAGAGTGGGAGGGAAGTTTTGAGGACTCTGTTCGAGACAGCACATTAACACTGGCTCCTCAAACTCCTTGCCTGCAAGTTTTAGAAGTAGCTCCTGGATCCCTGACAAATTGGCAGGCTAACAGGTCTGCTAATGGGAGCTATAAGGAAAAAGAGGCTTCTATTGCATGACCAGTTGGATAACTAGAGTTTAGGTTGTGTCTGCAAAGCTGTGCACTAAACATCAGTTTGATTAAGCTTGAAAGGTTGATTTTACTTGAGAATGATGGGTTTTTAAAAAAATCTTTGTCAAAACTCTACTGTGTATTTGTTAGTATTTGTTAGATTTGAGTGTTTCATTCAATTCTATTGAGGATTTCTTTTACACTTTCCTCATAACAATGTAAATCATAAAGGCAGCTACACAAGTGACACATATTCAGTGATGTGTTACATATGAAAGAGGTCTGACTTCATGGAATTCTCAAGGCTTCATAACAAAACTTAGTGACAATGTTGTAGTTATTGCTGCGTCACACCAGTTTGTGTAATCATGTGCAAAATATACAGTTTACAAAACTTCACCAAAGAGGGATCGAAAGATTGATAACAGGAAGGTGATCTCATAACAGACTGCATATGACGTACTAGCTGCTGAAATATGGGCCAACAGGATTGAATTATATGTGTTTCAGTCAGAAATCATGCATGCTCGTGCATTCCAAAGTGTGCTTTTAGTGTTCTCCAATAGGAAAATGAAAATTTGCTTCTCCAAAGTGTAGAAAAATTGTCATAAGTTGTTGCCTGAAATTGTTGATAATGATCAAGATGGGAGGAGGCAACCTTTGTACTCTGTCTCCTCACATCTACAATGTCAAAGGTGTAGATGCTACGATATACTTTAGCATCAACTTCTTCATTATTGGTAAGCACAAGTTTCAGTGCAAATGGTCTGCTGATAATAACAAACAATACATACTGAATGACTATGTAATATATAATACTAGGTTCAGCCGTACGTAATTATAGTCTGACCCAAAAAAAATTATGTCCTGATATGTGCATGAAATTTTTTAATGGAGCGCCACCACTTTAAAGTATCAAGCAGAGCAGATGAGAAAAACATAAATACACAAATCTGAAATAAACAACTTTGACAAAATATAAGGTGTTCTTAGGGATCCATCACACTTATAAATGATTTAATCAAAAATAATTAGTATTTACCTGAATAACCCTCTCTCTCTCTCTCTCTCTCTCTCTCTCTCCCTCTCTGTCTGTCTCGCTCGCTCTCTCGCTCTCTTTCTCTCTCTCACTCTCCAAACATAAGCCTCTACCTACTCTGTTTTACCTCTTTGTAATGGGAACATCATAATCTGTCAAACAGAGCAGGGGAGATGATTTTCAGGCAGTGACATGTGTCTCCGTGTTTTCTGTTACACTCTGTATGAACTTCAGAACAAAGTGGTAAAATAAACTAGCTATCTCACAGTTTATATTTGAGAAATGATTTAAATTATGTGACAAAATATGAAGTCCTGGACTGACAATAAACTTTGCAACCCTTCTTTTATATGGACAGAAAATTATTCTAAAAACCTCCAAATATGGCAAATAGATGCCTGCAAATCAAACACTCTGAACATTTATGTTGTGTAAAAAATTAGCAAGGTATTAAAAAACAAGGAATTGTAGGTTAGAGTGGTAATTATGTACTGTAAATCCAGCTGTGATGTCTGATTTGTACAAATGAGGTGTCATTATGTGTGCATCTGAGAGCTTGAAACATGACATTGAATATTTGTTATTTTTCTGTAATGTATGTGACACTCAGATTTTCTACCAGTTACAACAAACTGTGATGTTGGAACCTTCTAAATTAATTTCTATCTGTCTATAAAATAAGAAATGTAAAGAAATCAGTATTTGTATCCCGTGTGTGTGTGTGTGTGTGTGTGTGTGCGTGACAGACAGAGAAGTCCTCGTGCAGCAGTGCTACCCTTTCCACCCAGCTGCAGCCTGACACAACTCACAGCCTGCTTTCTCATAAACAACCTGGTAACATTTGGAGTTGTATATTCTAAAGAATTGGGTGCAGTAATCTTGCTAAAATTTCTAATATTTAGCAGGATATACAAGTACTCTTGTGAGAAATAAAAGACACATTTTCTGAGACTGGATGGTAATCTAATGTTTCCTTGGAGTTCCAACTAAAGCATTGGTTTTCACTGGTACTCACTAACAATCCAGAACAGAATGACCGATTCATCAAGAGGACAACGCAGCAAACCAAGACCTGTATGAGTTTGAGCAGTTTTCAACAATCGGTTTCACAGTCATATTTCCTCATAAGACACATCGTAAATGTCTGTGAATCTGAATGTTTTGCCAAAGTTTGCCTGAAAAGGCTTTTTGTGAAAATCAGAATGTGATTCTCCTCAGACTGGAGCCTCTTCAGCTCAGATGAGAAAGGCTTTTTGTGCTTATTCAGTCATCCTAGTTAATCTCGAAGACTCGACTTGGCTGACTGTGCTCATCATGTGCGTGTGTGCATGATTGTGTGTGTGTGTGTGTGTGTGTGTGTGTGTGTGTGTGTGTGTGTGTGTGTGTGTGTGTGTGTGTGTGTGTGTGTGTGTGTGTGTGTGTGTGTGTGTGTGTGTGTGTGTGTGTGTACAAGGAACGACATGCAGTGACAGGTGCAAACAGTCACAGCAGCTACAGTATCAGCTATGGAAATGCTACAGCTGATGTGTTAGTGTTGAGGGCGTTGAATGCATCCCATTTCCAAGGAAAAGGTTTCATATTTACACATTAAGGGTAAAATATGGTTAAGGTTTGTTTATCCTGTTTGGTTCTGTGTGTTTTATATTTGACGTCTCCATTTGTGACTTTTTTTATTTTTCCACTCCTGGTAGTTTTGAGTTTAGACCCTGTAATCTGAATCTGTTTTTGAATGTGTTTTGTGTCCCTTGTGAACTTCACTTTTATTAATTTTACTGACCTCTATTGGTTGAAGGCTTCAAGCCTAATTCACTTTTGCTGGTGGTCTTTGGCATTTAATTTGCAGGAACTTTTTCCTAAAAACAGATGACAATGAAGCCAAAGTCAGTGTTTGGTTTACTTATTAGATTATCATGATAAATCGGATTTTTGACACTGGAATATGAAAAGCATTTTCCATGATTGTTTTTTGACACATTTTTTGTTTGTTCATCCCTTTGCAGAATTTAAGTGTCAGATTAAAAAAGATGAAGCCTCCAATGTTTTACATCCTCTCTCTTTCCTTTTCACAATGACCTCACTTCCCTGATGAGTTTGTCTGGACACATCTGTGTTTTTGTATGATGTGAGGTGTTAACAGCGTTATAGAGCTCACAATGGGCAATCACAGACATCCTGTGTGTCACTCACAAGCACTCAGAGACACACACACACCGAACAAGTGTACACAAATACCGGCACACACCCGTGTTGACAAGCAGATGCAGTTAAATCCCTTGAGATCAGAAAACAGTCCCTGGCCTGTGTGTCGACACACAGGGCTGGAGGTGTGCCTCCCAGACAACAGACACACACAACGTCTTCCCTATAATGCATTAATTTGTGTGCTATATCTGCCCAATGGAAAACGTAGATACTGTATGTCATGTGCTGTGTGTGATCGTGTGTGTATGTGTGTGCCTGTGTGTTACAGCAAGAGAGATGTGCCAAATGAATCTTATGATCACAGACAGTTTATAGATGTGAGCTTGTGTTGCTGCGTGACCCAAAGCGGACCAACATCTCCTGCCAAAATAAGGTGAGTGAGAACAGAGATGTTCTGTCTGCGCATTTGTCTATTTGTGTTAAGCATGTAGAAATACATTGTCAATTTCTTACTATACTGTAAAGTGACATGAAATGGATAACTATCATAGAAACATAGACAATGTTACATATTTTATTCAGTAAGCTTAATTAGATGGTCAGATTTGTACTTTTTTCCACAAAAGTGCTGTGTATAAAATTTTTAAGCTGTTTTTCCTCCGATTTCTTTCTTCTTCTTTTTTCAACTCCTGGGTGTCTTAATTGTGTGCATCTGTTTCTGTGTGGCCTGGGCGGCTGCTCTTTTTTTTTCTTGCATGGAGACATTACATAATATTTGGCTGCCATTTGGTTCTTGGGTGGAGGCATCTGGGATTCACTCAAGGCAAGAATCTTCTTTACACCGAGGCAATTAGGTGAATGAGAAAAAGAAAAACCCTGCAAGACTTGAAAGAGGACAAACAAACACCTGGGTAGATCAACTATCAAATTTATCTAATCCATACTTTGAAGAGAACTAATTACTGAGGCAGGATGACTAACAAATGTCAACTGTCCTCTTTCACTCTCACCAAATAGGTCATGGTATCATTACAATATTAGTTATTAATACTTACGAAAAAGGCCAACGCTACTACAGTTTAAACTGTACTATGCTTTTAAATTATATAACAATGATAGCTGAACACCTTTGGATGTAATTTAAATTTGTTATGTCGCTCACAGTTTCATGTGCAATGTGGTTTTCTTTCAATTGCAATGCCACACTTGTGATAAAAACACACATGCTCTGAACAGTTCAATGTCAAGAATTCCCCACCACTCATTCAGAACTGAAGCAGCGTTTTCGATTGAACCTTTTACTACAAGTCTAGTTAACTTTATTGAGCACAGAGATCTAAGGTAGCCTGGATGGCCTGGGTCTTCTGTCTGCTTCATTGTTCACCTTTCACAAATGTCTGTTTCTGTTTTTTGGAAAATGATTCTGACTCATCCATGTGGTAGACATCTAGATGTAACCAACTTTCCAGGAAAAATAAAATTCGTAGAAATATCATAATATTCTCAGGTACTACTTATCACGGTTGATATGTTTGTGAACTTTTTAGTGAGGTGAGGTGTACCAAATAATTTGGCAAACTTCTGACTCACCTTACAAAGAAGTATCTATGAAAAACATCAAAAAAGAAAACTTACAGAAAAATTCAAATTAGAAAAAAGCACAATTATTGATAATGGTTAATGTGTATGGATACAAAGTGTAGTGAGTTAGCTAGTAAGTACAATTTGCCAGGTAAACTCTGATGAAGAATTACTGTGATAGACAGAAAGGTAGACATACTGGCGATGATAACCATCACTTCAAGACCAATGGCCTTAAAAATAACAGAATAAATAGAGAAATCGTATTACTATTTTAATGTGGTCTCTGTCAAAAACACCTTAGGGAGTGTATGTTGAAACGCCAACCAGTTTAAGGTGACACTAGCCAGCAACATTTCAGTTGAGCGTTACATGCTGCTGCTCTGAGCTGTTCGTGAGCAGGGTTGTGGCTTTCCAATGAATTAGCAAAAGAACCTTTCATTTTTCGACATCTTAATGTTTAAGATTTCCCCATGTTTCCACAAATGGTCAAAACAATTCCGGTCCGGTGCTAACACAAGGTATTTATTGCCCTTCCAGCTGCCTACAGCAAAAAAGATGAACAAATAACTCTCTGAGTTCAAGGACAATGACTTATCTCAGCACACATTGCCTGAATGGTTGAGGAAGCACAAATGGTTGTTTTCAGACATTTTTAAAACATACAATCTCATAGAGGGTGGCATGGTGTAGCAGTTGGTAGCACTGTTGCCTCGCAGCAAGAAGGTACTGGGCTACATTGTTTGTGAAGTTAATATGTTCTCCCTGTGTCTGTGTGGGTTTTCTCAACATTCTCTGCCTTTCTCCCACCTCCAGAAATATGTAATTTAAGTGAAATGACCCCACTAAATTGTGTAGAGGTTTGAGTGTGTTGTTTGTCTTTATGTAACCTGGGATGTAACCTACCCCCAGACCATATCCAGATGGGTTAGGGTCGAGCAGACCCATGACCCACAAGGTAGATAAGCGGATGTAGAATTGATGACGTTATCTCATCTACAAGAGAATGGTTGGATGGACAATCTCGCAAAGTCCACTGGAGCAAAGCTCACAGGAAGGTAAATTTCCTTATTACTGTTGGTACAGAAATAAACAAGCCGTTTGTGGACTAGCTTTTCTTCTCAACAAAACAGTAATAAAATGTGATAATTAGCATTTTCCTTTAATAAACACAACAACATATCAGACCACAACATAACTGAACTCTGCACTGATGAGTTGTGGCAGCTTTGGTCTATAAATACAGCCCCTCTGTCTCCCTCAGACGTCATTCTGCGGTGGCATGCTGGTCAAGCGTCCGACTGTAAAGCAGAGCCTTTATCTGGTTTTGGCTTCGAGCCCTGACCACCTGTTTGAAGGTTCTGCTGAAGCGGGAAAAACATATAATTTTGTACATTGTAAGAGTGCTGCATGCTGTTATGTTGAAAATTCAATTTAACGTGTGTCCTTGTGTCTATTCAGTTGTACTTTCCTACTATTTCCTGAATGTCTGTTGGATCCAAAAGATTTGCAAAAGCTGCAACATGTGTGTGTGTGTGTGCAGGGCTATACATTCATATGGGTGCGCAGTTTGTAGCCTGCCATTCTGAACGTGTCTGTGTAGCATGTAGCCAGTGTGAGTGTGTTTCAGCGGGGGTCCGTGGTACAGTTCCAAAGGAGCACAGGAAGTTAAATATTCCTGATTGTCCTTCTGTTGGTCTGTAGCCCTTTTGGCAAATACTGCTGACCACATGTGGCGTCGACTTTTCCAACAGAGATCTGACCTCCAAGCAAAGGTCCAACTTCACATGGAGTTTAAATGGTATTATAAACTAAAGGATTTAATAAAGGATTTAAAGATGTGGAACAGAATTATTTTCTTCTTACAAAAAAATCAAACATTTTGGCACATCTACGGTGTGTTGGCTTAACTTTTGTGACAAGTCTTGAGCATGAATTGTTTTTGAGGGAAATAGCCATGACTCCTATTTTCCAGTTCATCCCAAATGACCACTCCTTTATTTAACTCGTATAGGAAGACATTGAGCTTTGGAAGAAAAGAAAACTTGTCAGAGTATCAGGGCTGGGCAACTGGTTCTGATGCCAACTGGATGACATTGGGTGTGTCCATGAGGAGGAGGATTCCTGCTGTTCTCCATGTTGATGGCAGACACACTGATTACAGATGATTTCACTTCAAAAATGTATGGTCTTTGTGTTTTAGGTGATATTTTGGGATGTTTGCTTTTGTTGCTTTATACATTTAGAAGCTGATTAAAATTTAATTTAATAACAAGAAAAATATGGCTTGTTGATTTTATAAAACTCCCAAGCAATTCTGCAAATAAACACAGTGGTGCATTTTTGAGTCCCTTGGGTCTACTTTGTTTATACTGATATAAAAGAGTTTAATTTACTTACTCCCAAGACTAAAGAAATTATTTAAATATACTATATTTAATATTCATAATTTAAGATAGCAGCACTTGAGGGAGGCACACTTCAAGGGAAAAATGAAATTTTCAGATCATAACAGATTTCACACAATAAATAATTAGACACTACACATATCACAAAGTTATTGCTGCTACTCCAAAGAATTCATTTCTGATGTTCATATCAGATACAAACCAGAGCTTAGAAAAGGCTCCATCCTCCCTCAGTTTTTTTTACAGCAAAGGAAATATATTTATTTGATTCTTGGTTTGTCAAATAGGAGACTCTGCTAGTTTATTTATTTATGTTATTAACTGCCCTTTAAGGTCTGCCAAGCCTCCTGGATTTTCCACTACCAAGCTGCTTATGAATTCCAGATGGCACTGTTATAGACAAAGCACAAACACATCAGGAGAAATGTTGGCATGTCAAACATGAAAAGAGGAAAATGGAGAATGACTCCATTTTCACCATTGTCTTTTTGTAAATAAGAAAATATGCCTTAAATGTATTTGCATTTGTTTAAAATAGCTGGTACTGTATTTACAAATTTCTTTCTTGTTATTTGAACCCTTATATCTCTGAGGTGATGGCCCTGACTCTCATATGTTTGTGATGATCATGTTGATGATTGCTTTAATATGTACTGTACAGAGAACCACAGTAAACAAACAGTAACTGCGATTGATTACTACAGAACACCATGCACTGTAAAACTTTTCACTGTAACACCATACAATAAACCAGAAGCAGTTTCAGTACTTTTTTTAAAGTAAAATTATTATATCAGCATATTGAGCATTACCACAAAGCATAAAGGTTTGATACTGAATTGCGTCCATTGTCTTTTTAATTCTATTTTATACAATCACATCATTATTTTCTGGGTTTTTGTGTGTTTCATTTTCAAATTTTATTTTGATCGCTTTTCTTCCAATGATTCTCTTCTGTTTATAAATATGTTTGCAGTAAATTTCTTTGCCCTAACCCTGACCTTAACCCAGATTGCATTGCAGTAAGTAGCAAGTCCCTGTATGTGAATTCAATGAAATGCATATTAGATTTTATTGTACAGTTTACAGTTCTTCTTAGCATCTCAACACCAAAAATCAACACTATACTGTACAGCAGTGTGTACAAATGCATCTTGTTATCATGATATAGTAAGTCATGAACTAATGTACATAGTTCATTTTATTCCATTTTTCCCTGATTCAAGTTCATGGCAGGTCATCCCCCTTAAGGAAAGACATACTATGACCTGTGTTTCCACTGTGCCTGCTTTTCCCAGCTTTGACATCAGGTACTTTTTCAGGGATTGTTTTCCATTGCATTTTCATTCCAGGAATGATGTAACAGATCATCATAGTGACACTTTGTGAATCTGCGGCAGCATCACCCTCATAGTGACACACGTCTTTCTGCACCTTCTGATCCTGTCATCAGCTATCAAAGACAGGAATGGCTGACCCTTCATAAGGATCTGTAGTGGCTGAAATTATTACCTCTAAAGACGCATGGCTTTTTTTGTTATGTTGGCAGAAATGGGTGAAGTGGGATATTCTGTTCTAGTAGCACATTAATGATGATCCTCCCTGACCATTCAAAGATCTCCTGGGTTTTCATATCAACTTTAAGTAACAGCTCAGATTTTATGGTGCCTCAATGGGGGTTAAACTAAAAAGTAGACACAGAGTACCTTTATGTGTTGGAAAACAAAAAAGTGAGTATAGTAGAAACAGTCCCACATAGTGGAGATACAACTACATTGTAGTTAGTGGTGTAAATATGGAACCCTGTCCACAGAAAATTTTGTACCATTCGCTCATTTGTTGGTTCTTTGGTTCCTTCCTTCTTTCTTTCCTACTGTCCTTCCTTCCTTCCTCCCTCCCTGCCTCCCTTCCTTCCTTCATTTCTTTCTTCCTTCCTTCATTGATTCTTTTCTTAAAGAAAAAAATTGGGGCGGCAGTGGGTCAGCGGTAGAGCAGGTCGTCCAGTGATCCAGTGTGCTAATAATTTCCCTACGGGGATCAATAATGTAAATCTTAATCTTAAAGACAAGATGACTATAATTGTCTCACCTTCAGCCGCTGACCCTATAACTGTTGAGATCCTGCAGTCCTATCCAAAGCAGTGGATTGAAAGATTGAAATAGATAGATAGATAGATAGATAGATAGATAGATAGATAGATAGATAGATAGATAGATAGATAGATAGATAGATAGATAGATAGATAGATAGATAGATAGATAGATAGATAGATAGATAGATAGATAGATAGATAGATAGATAGATAGATAGATAGATAGATAGATAGATAGATAGATACTTTATTAATCCCAGAGGAAATTGTATATATCCACTGCTCAGGCATTACATAACGAATAATACTGGATAAACACCAGGAGAAAAAGAAACACTGACATCACAGGACATACCACAAGACATACACTACACTAACAGACACAAGCAGCACTAACAGTACTTATATACTAAACTATAACTAAAATATAAACAGTATAAAATTAAAAAATATAAACAGTATAAAATTAAATTAAATCCATTCAACCGCGTTGCTGACCTCGCCACCTCCCCCCTGCTCCTCCTGAGAGAGTCATTGTACCCCCTGATGGCACGGGGCACGAAGGAGGACCTCAGCCTCTCTGTGGAGGTGCTGTGTGACAGCAGTCTGCCGCTGAAGGTGCTTCTCCGCTGGGAGAAGGTGGTGTATAGGGGGTGGCTGGTGTTGTTAATGATAGCCTTAACTTTAGACATGGTCCTGCTTTCCAGAACTGTCTCCACAGAGTCCAGGCTCAGCCCAACCACTGAGCCCGCTCTGCAGATGAGTCTGTTCAGACGGTCCATATCTCTTTTGCTGGCCCCCCCATCCCAACACACAATGGCGTATGACAGCACACTGGAGATTACGGACTGATAGAACATGAGAAGGAGCTTAGGACAGATGTTGAAGGAGGCCACCCTCCTCAGGAAGTAGTTCCTGCTCTGCCCCTTCTTGTAAACACAGTCCGAGTTGAGTGACCAGTCTAGTCTGCTGTCTAGCTGCAGTCCCAGGTACTTCTAGTTTTCTACCACCTCCACCTCACTGCCCTCGATGATCACTGGTTGTGGAGAGGGAGGTGCCCGCCGGAAATCCAGCACCATCTCCTTTCTCTTGGAGATGTTGAGCTGGAGCTGGTTCTGTTGGCACCACTCCACGAAGTCAGCCACCAATGCCCTGTACCCCCCCATCACCCTCCCGGATACATGCCATTACATTGTACATTATACATACATTATACATTACTGTGTTAAAATATAGTTAAAAGATTATATCACGTTTAAAAAACCTTGTAATTAATATTTATTGGCACATTAGGGACTTTAAAAGCCAGGCACAACAGTGATTATTAATTCATAACAGTTTGGGTTTGTATTTCACTATTAATGGTATTCCTTGTAATACATCATCCAAAATCACAGTCTAGAGGAGTAAAGTTGTGTAGTAACATTAATCTTGAATGCTGGTCGTGATCCACGGAGTTTTCCATCATGAGGGATTACAGCCGTATTTTTGGATCATATACAGAATACAGTAAGCAGTAAGATAAACTGGAGGCCTGTCCACTGGACACACAAATCTTCATACAACTAAGCTTTACCATAACAAGTCAGGTCTGTGTGTGGGCCTTGCACATGCACGCACACATGCACACATACACACACACCCATGCACACACCCACATGCACACACACACATGCATGCACACACACATACACATACACACACACACACATAGACAACAAGAAGGAATGACTCTGGAATGATAAGATATACGAAGCAACCAGTACTGCAGCAGCCATGCCCAAAATTAGTCAGGGGAGAGAGTCGTACTGTTCTTCCCTCTCTCTCTGAAAAGTCAGGCAAACCCTCCTCCCATTGTAGTAATTTTGGTAATTTTATAGTTTATTGATGTTGCTGACATAATGCTAAGGCTCTATAAAACTGTCTTTAAGGTTTCTCAAATCAGGGATACTGTCTTTGCTGACAGATGTACAGAACATGAGCATCTATTACATTATATCACCACACCGAGGTGAGGAACAAATGAACACTTCAGCATTTTATGGCGCTCTAGCTTGGGTCAAACTGTGTTAAACTTCAGATCTCACTCAAAGAAACATTGATTGCAAATGTAGTTATATACCTGTATAAGTATAATAATTTGACCGACTACTCCCTTCATGTTCTCACTCAAAAATTGGAAACAGAGACCGCTACCATTCAAGGTGTCACCTGTTCATCAGGAGCTTTAGCTATTTACCCAATCACTCGAACAGTGACATATCAGCCGCTGGAAGCAAAGTGGGGTTCAAGAACGCTTTGACTAGACGTGGGCACTGACATGACTCATATGTTAGTGTGAATAAAGCCTTTACGCTTTCAGAGACCCTCACAGTAGTCCTTATGGATTTATCCTATCTTGAATAAAATTGAAAAGGGCAATCTGTACGTTTTCTGTCAATACTCCATAGAATTTCATTAAAGAATTGAAGTCTGTGCTTGTTCAAATGCATTTGAAACAAATGTTGAATTGGTTCAATGATGAGGTTATTGTCTTGTTGGGATAAACGTCCCTTAAGGAGACGTAAACTTAACCCTAATCGTTCAAACAAGATGTTATCTTCAGACTCCTGCATTTGAATTCTTGAGTACACCCGGACACCAAAGCTGAAAAAACCCACTACGATGACACCGTACCAGTCCATGTGTGACAGAACCAATGCAGCTGGATTTTGATTGCAGTGAGGGATGCCATACTGATCTGATGCTCTTCTATTAATCTTTCATCAGCAACTGCAGCCATTTAACTGGAATTACATCTGGACAAATGATCGTGCTTTAATCATCTTTGAATCTGAGTGGCCTTATATTGTCTTCTGCATGTTAGAGAATAAACCAAAGAACTTGATCAATCTGCAGAGACACAGAACTAGCTTTGGAATTGACCGTGTGCATTAGATAAGGTGGGGTCACTCTCAACACAAACAGCATCACCATATCATGTTGTCCTTCATTCTGGGTCTTTCACTGCCACCAGTGTTTCACTAGAGAGGAATAAATTAGATTTGGTTTGATTATGGCAACATTTGTCTGTAACTTCTACAATACATTAAAATTGTAGCATTGTGTTTTGCTTGGTTTTAGTGGTTTTCTGGATATACCGTGGATATAAACAGCTTTTTAAAATTTACAAAGTGGATATGAATCAGTGTTTTTACATTTCTGAGCTACCTACCAGACTGAGAATAAACATTTAGTAGAAGTAATACAAAATACCAATTTGTTTGTGTCAGTGTGTGTTTTATATGTAATGTAGAACAATAAATAAAAAATGTCCAGAGTTAAGTAATACTATGGAAAAGCAGATTTTCGGTTCTGAAGTTCACTCTTCATCCCTTTCGTCTACTATTTACTCTTGTTCTGAGCCCCTCGATCTCGCTTTTCATTATCAGGGATGTGTGGAATTGTGGAGAATCAATGGGGGGGCTGCAGTGGTCTCTGACAAATGCTGGTGACAGTAAATCGATGAAAGGCCAATCAACCATGTGCCGTCTGCTAACCTCCTTTACACACAGCTGGATGTGAATGATTTTAAAAGGTCCCAGCAGCCCGGTCTCTCTAGTTATCATCAAATACACTGTGGTGACAGGTCTGGGTGTAGGGGCAAGAATAGACCTTGACAGATAACAGAAAATCAATGCGTCTCTTAGAAGCTTTATCGTCGATATAGATGGGGCAGTTAGACATCTTCAAATTACCATTGGAACCACAGCATTAGATAGCAGATGAGAGGGTGAAGACTTCAGGCCAGTGTTGAGAGCAAATCAATGACAAGCCTATTAGTGTTTGTGTCAGCTGCTCTGTTTGGCTAGAGGGGAGAGATGGAAGGAACAGAAGCTGCTGAAGACGAAGGTAAATGGGTGAAGACAGGCTCTACATAATGAAAGGAGCAGCAGGGATAGAGATAAAGGAGAAATGTCAGATAAAAAAAGAACTTCAGAAGATAAAAAACAGACTTCTGTCAAATATCTGCAAAGAAAAAAAAACAGTCTTTGTTGTTTCTCTGAAGGAAAGCCTTTTTCTGTGGTTATCCTGCAGACGGGAGATGAGAAATTCCTGCCTAAGAGGCTGCAGAGAGAACAACCAATGTGGCTATTTACAGCTTCCTTATGAGTCACCATAAACAACAGATGCATCACATCCAAGATATGTTTTCCTTTTGGTACCAAATATATCAAAAGGAATGTTATGGTGAGACATGAAAATACCAAATACAAAAAAATGGATGTGGTATGTTTTTTTTCAGTTATGCAAACTCCATGAAGAAAAAGAGAAGTACTGTACCTGTTTGTGGGGGAAACTCTCCAGCTCCATCTACTGACGGAGTCGTGTAAGGGCAGGAGACCAGAACGTCTCACTTTCTATTCCAGCAAAAATCAGCTGATGAAGGATCACTGAAAGTCTGCATTTCATGTACAGTTCACGGATTTTTAATTTGCTCATGAAGTGGAGAAATTTGTCAAATCTTTGAAACAAATCAGCATGAACACATTAAATGTTAAAGAGGTCACCTTTCAGTTTGATGTGTGCTGTAGGTTAGATGTGAGTATTTACATGTGCATGTATGATTTGAAACATTTGATCGTTTTTTAAGGTGGAATTTGAAATAAAGTCTGTTTTCCATTGCACAGATATGCAGTAAATTGCCAACTAAATGTCTTAATTTAACATCGAACTGCTGACACTGACAATTGCTTTCTGTAAGAAAATCCACCTAAATCACTAGCAGTTACTGTAGTTACCAGATATTAATTACGGTTTCTAACAATTCCTCATAAACTAAACCCCGTTTTCCGAACCAAATTCTCTGTGGCTTAAACTCTTTTCAAATCAAACACTGTTTGGCCAAACTTTAAACCCAATTTACAAAACTCATTTGCTTTTTTTTTTGGCAAAACCTTAAGCACATTCCCCGTCACTAAGCACATTTCACACCGTGATACACTTGTGCTGCAAAATTGTAAACACTGCCAGCAACTCCAACACAGCTGTCATCTTTCACACACAACAGCTCAAAATTGAACACGCATGTTTCTAATGATGTGATCAGACCAAATGGGCAGGATAACAGCCAGCTCACAGTAAATATGCTACGATAGACCGGAACATACAGAGAGGCAGAGGAGTTTATGAGAGGTAAGACTGAGAATCCTCTTTGTAGGATTGAAAGACAACTAAATCAGAGTGAAAGGACTCTTCTTTCCTCCCCCCAAAAAAGAAGCGATCATTTGTCCATCAAAATAATGCCATCCAGCTCCAGGAAATTCTTCAGAAAGTGACTGAAGACAATGTCAGCTTTGATGGAATCATCAGTGTCTCTGTAAACTACTGATCCTGTCCTCCAATGCAGCACACTTGGCATGAAATAATTTTAAAGAGAACCCTTTGAGTGCAATTCCACCACCACCAAGATCAGATATGTTTCAACTGGATTAAAAGGAAAGGCCCCATAAATACATTTCCATGGATGAAGCAGAGTTTAACACGATTGGTCAATGCGCGATTGTAAATCCCTGGCCAGCATCGTGGCAATGTCACCATTTGAAAAACTAAGACAACAGACATTTCTTATATTCATAATAAATGCTTACAGTGGCATCTAACAATGCTGCGGTGAAAAAACAACGCTAATGGGATTTGAATGGTGCCACAAAACCACATGTTATGGAGTTATTAGACTTTTACAGTATCTATTTTACCTTTGCAGGATATAAAAATAGGGATTTGTGACCCTGTAGACTATGAAAGCTTCAGTAATTCCCACACGGGCAATATAAGAAGAACATTCACTACTAAATCACTTCCCTCAGGCGACATAGAGTAGCACTCCTGAGCCACACATCCCCATGTAAATGGTAATGTTCAGTCACTTGCGTCATGATTTGGAGTCCAAGCATAGAAGACAGAAGCGTCAGCTGAATGACGTCGGTCACAAATTACGCTGAGATACATGATATCATTTGGCATCATGCAGACAATCAGAAAATGGTTTCCAAGTAACCTCACTCCCACACAGACATGTCTACTGTCAGGTCCAGGGCATGAGAAATACTTGTAATTCCAGACAGTGTTGTTGTAAAATTATCCTTTCTATCCTCTGTGTGTGTGTGTGTGTGTGTGTGTGTGTGTGTGTGTGTGTGTGTGTGTGTGTGTGTGTGTGTGTGTGTGTGTGTGTGTCAAATTACGCTCCAGTCTGTTCAGGACAGTCCTAAAGATAGTGACCAGGCAGGTCACTATCTTATGTTCATGTGGTGTAGCATTGCAGCTTTTGGATGCTGGAGAGAAGCGAAGAAGCCTTTGAAGCTTGTGAACTAACAAATGTGTCCTACGCTAAATTTTTAGTAAAACCCACTGATAGTGTAATAATAATTAAAAAAAAATCTCTTTGAGTGAGACAGACTAAAGTGTTTTGGAAGTTGATTTTTCTATATGCATTATGAATTCTGAATGGACCTGCAAAAGGATAAATAAATATTGTTACAAATAATAAGGGCTGTTTTGGATCAGTTTGAGAATAGAACAGAACAGAATAGAATAGAATAGAATAGAATAGAATAGAACAGAATAGAATAACGATGTCCGTCGGAGCGGACCTGTGACAGGATGACGCCCGGTGTCCCCAAACTCCCCCCCGGTCACCCTGTACCGACGGGAGTCCGCTCCCCTCCGCTTTCCCCCACAGATGATGGAGACGATGCTTTCCGCTCCCCGCCGCTGGTGCGAGTTAGAGGGGAGTGAAGAAGGAGGGAGGAAAGGGAGAACGGGAGGGAACGAGGAGACAGAAGCGGACTAGGGAGGGAGGGGGGAGGAGAGTGGATGTAGCTCTAGCTGCCAGCCGGGGGAGAGCTACCTAGCCCGGGCAGCTCTGCCGAAACATCCATGGGTGGCTGTGTGGGGAGCCACCACGACTCCTCGGGCAGCCTGAACGAGAACTCGGACGGCACTGGAGGTAACTTACCCGGCCTGTCGACACGTTTGAGCGGCTAAGCGGCTCGTCTGGAGCTCCGGTCCGCCTGCATGCTGTCCCGGCTGGGGGGGGGGGGCGTCCCCTTTCCCTTCATCACAGCCGAGCCAGACAGACTGGAGACACGCACGGCAGGACTCCCGGGTGTCTCCCCGGGAGCCGAGGCCTGGAAGCGGGAATTCTGGGGTCGCTGCTACTCAGTGAAGCGGGAATAGTGACGGTGCTCCGCTGCCTTCCTTTGTTCTGGGTGTTTTATTAGCTAGCCGGCTAAATGTAGCTCAGTTAGCTCGCTAGCTTTCTGCATAACAAATGTGGGTCACAGACGGCAGCTCTGTGTGCACTTTATTCACAAGTTACTGTTAGCTTAGCACCAGTGGAGACATGTCCAGCTGGTTTTCTGACTGTTTGGTACATGTGTGTGGGTTCAGAGTGTTTCAGTGCTGGAAAAGTGTTGGTTGGCAAAAGAAGAGGTCAAACTTAACTGCTGCTTCAGCTTTATGGTGAGGACACTTCATGAAGAGTTTGGTGATCGAGGCCTGAGAGAAGCAGGAACCACACTGACAACATTAGTTTCTGAGGCATTACACAGGAAATCTTTTTTTTTTTTTTTTTTTTTTACTGTCATAATGCTGCAACTTGACTGACTGGTTCAACCATCAATATGTGTTTTTGGTAAATCTGTTAGGTGTGTCTTGTCATGTGAAAGTCTGTGGCTAGAATGACGTCAAGGATGGGCCATTAGAAGTCTGAACCTCACTGATCAAGCTGAGGTGTAACAGATGTGTTTATACTGAAGTTTTCTGGTTGACTGGTCTTGAGAAAGGATTTCAGGAATGGCCAGTGAGGTATTTTAATGTTAGATTGGGAAATAAAGCGGGGTTGGGTTGGAGCACACACACCACATTTTGCCCCAGCATCTGTCTGACTGGATTCAGAGATCCTGTTGTCTGTACAGTGGAGTCTGACTGTGATCATGTTTTGTTAAAGTGAATGCAGACAAAGCTGTCAGACTTGAACACATTTTGTTTCTATGACAGCATGCTTTTATAACAAGTAGATATGTTGATGATACATATGTATATACATCACTGTAATTACATTACCATGTAATTGCGGTGATAATTTTAATATGATATGTATTATAAACAGTGTGGCTTGTGGACAGACTAGTCCATTAGAGAGGTAGTTGGGTCATTACCCTGACAAACCTTTCCTCAGTGTCACTCTCAGACGTCCCATGTAGAGACAGGTGTCATTGATCACTGGGAGTCATCAGTGAACCGAGGAGTGATATTTCTTGTTTGCTTTTTCATTTTACAAAAGACAACCCCAACCTCGTTTACCATCAATTGGTTGGTAGGAGCCTTTCATCCGTCTGTCCGTTCATCCGTCTGTGGAAAGCTTGATTAAAAAAAATACTGTCTGTCAGACTTCTTATCTTGGCTAAGAATGAAAGGCGACATAGTGGTGTAGAGAAAGAAAAAGTCTGCAACTATAACTGCACAAAAGAAAATCGTTCTTGTTATTTAATAGAGAGCCAGATCAGCAGATGAACAAACTAGCCTGACAATCTGTTGAGCACAAACTCCAACCTGGCTGAAAGTTTTATCAGTTTCTTGTGATTAAAGAAAATTGCTCTTTTCAGAATGTGATGTTCTTGTTTGCAGTTGGTATGTGGAATTGGATGCATGAAAACATGTTCAGAGTCAGAGTGCAGTGAGTCAGTCATTATAGGCTTTATTTACTTCAAACATGCAGCTAAAGGTTGGTGTTATCAGTGTGTTGCATGATCGCTGGAGAACATGTGTATCGGCAGCAGGTGTAACTCAACACCTTGATCGGACGCCTTCCTCTGTCCTGTCCTCTCCGTTTGTTGCTCCCACACACGCCCACACGTACAGACTGTTCTGTTCTTGCCGTCCCGTTGGTGTTGATCCAGATGGTGTTATTCATCAGCCGCTCTGCTGCAGACGTCCATCGGTAGATGCTACACCCTTTAACTGGACACTGGACACACTCGGTTGTGTTGTTTGTTTGTGTGTTACCATGTTTGAGAGGGATTGTGTTAGGAAAGATGTTTTGAAGATATCCTTAATTTCTAATTTTTCTGTTCTTTTTGTCTTCTGTGTCCCCTCTCCTCCTTTCTATTCTCTCTTTCTCATCCCTCATCTACTGGGTCGTCTATCCCACTATTTCTTCTTTTCCCACTCTCACTCTAAATTCCGTGTCATTTCCACATTTCCTCTGATTCCTTTCCCTTGACTCCCTGCACACCCTCTTGTCTTATTCTCCATTTCCTTTCTATCTTTCCTTTCCTCTCTCTCTTGTTCTTCCTCCCAGTGGCTCTAGGGCGTAACCAGCCCCTGAAGAGAGAGCGGCCTAAATGGAAAAGCGACTACCCAATGACTGAAGGCCAGCTTCGCAGCAAGAGAGATGAGTTCTGGGATACGGCACCGGCGTTTGAAGGCAGGAAGGAGATATGGGATGCGTTGCGGGCAGCGGCCAGTGCCTTTGAGAGCAATGACCACTTGCTGGCTCAAGCCATCCTGGACGGGGCCAGCATCACACTGCCTCACGGTAGCACAACCTTTCAGAGTCGTACACACAATAGATAGATCATAGTGTGTTTTCCTGTCCGTGAAATACAGCTGGTGGAATTTAATGTAGGACAATCTAATGTCCCGCCGGTCGGGTTCTCTAGAGAAATGCCAACTCAGGAAGTAGAGAGTTTCTTCACAAGGCTACGGATCGTGTTTATGTGCTAGTTTTGATGTGTGTGGACACACTGAGAGAGAATCGCTCCCTGTGGGGAAGGTGGGAATAATTATTATGGTAATAGGTCAACAGGGACACAGAACTGGCCTAACTGGGGTAAGGTAAAAGTGGGTTTTAGTGTAGCAGTTGTTAATAGAAAGACTTTTTCTGCATGTAAACATAGTCTTGTCTTGCTCCATTTGTGGGTTTATCAGATTAGATCTGATCTTGCTAAACGGCAGCTGTGGATTCCTCTGAAATCACTACTTCACTCAGTCCTCCAGCGATTTCCGTACTTTAACCACTCCGAACGCCAAACGTTTCTATTGGTGTCTTTTTATGCTTCCACCGTTACTGTTTAACCAGATTATTTGATGAAACAGCCTCACCACCTTGGCCAATAACAATAAAATTCTGCAGCTTCCTGTAACTTTTAGATTAATAATTTTACAGTTTTAAAGATATTTTCTTCAAATCAGATTCGGTACTTAGCATATTTAAATGCTCCTATGTTTTTATAATAAACCAAGTAAAGGACATTATGAAGTTTTACTGGGTAAATCAAATGGACAGACATTGTGGTGATGATTTGGTCATATTAGCTATTTTCTCATAAGTTAATGATACATGATAATCAACCAATATCATACCACAACCTACATTCATGAGAGGAAAAAAACTTTCGTCATCTGAAAGGAACATACCTTGACTTTGATGAATATTTCATGGCTTCTAGAAACAAAGTGTTGCTAGAAGAGGAAAGAGCCATCCGTCTGCCCTCTGTCAGACCAGTCATGTGTCCCATTCAGGACTTCAACCTCTAACATAAAAACTCATCTGACACAAGTCATTCACACGACTAGAGCAACTAAATGGACATTGTTCAATTCCTTTTCTGCTGATACCAAAACTCTATAGGAACACTCAGACTGAGAATCACAGCCAAGTGTTGCTCCGTAGAAACATCTCTGTGTTGTCAGACACTTGATAACATCACAAGTCTGTAACGTCTGTCTGTTCAACAAGTGCAGCCTCAAGTTACATTGTGTTTCACATAGATCCCAGTGGTCCCATGTTAATCGCGGGATTTACATTACAGGCTAAAAATAACCCGCAATAGGTGACATCCGCAAAGTAGTCAGCTTTATTTTTCACAATTATTATAGATGTTTTGAGGCTGTAAATCCCCTCACTACATATTTTATGCCCTTTTCTCAAACAGGCAATTGCATTTTCACGTTTTTTTCTCTCTTGTTTAAACACACAAGACACAGAACACAGTGCATTATTTAGAAAAAGCATGCAAAATTGCGATAAAAAAAACTGCGAGACCACAAAAGTGAACCGCATTATGGTGAGGGACCACTTTGTAAGTTTTCAAAGATCCTCTTCCTTTTTTTTTCTCCTATTTTTTGACAGATATTTGACTGCTTGCTAATTAAGTTATCAAAAAGGAAACCTTTTTGTTATACTCCCACTTCAAAATCATAAAATAATACAAAAACTGTTTTGTTCCTTAATAGTTAATTTCACATAAGACTACCATCATTAATAGTGAAATGTCATCACAATATGTTATTTTCTGAGATAGCAATCATACCGTGCAACTACAGGCTAGTTTGTTTTTGGGGGGTTTTTTTGCACCATGTTTTTGTACACATTCTAAATGTAAGATGCTGTACTGCCTGTCCACATCACCACATTCAGAATCCTAACTTCCCTCTTGTTCCATCCTTCAGTCTCTGGTGGACGGTAACTCGAGACGAAACCTTAATGTCCTCACCTTTACCACAGTAGCCGTTGTCTAGAGAACAGAGAGCAGCTTCCTTTGAATTTCCGCTGACTCATCACTGTCTAATTTGCCACAGTACTCATTAAGTCCCACAAATGGCTCCAGCTATAATTTAAGCCTTGAAATATCAGGACAAGTGCCATGACTTCTTTAAATACCTTTTACAAAGACTGGAGAGGTGTTCTGGCTTCAGGGCTGGGAGTTATCAAGTTATTTGGTTCTCTTTTTTTTTTTTTAAGAAAAACATAATTACAAACATTGAAAAGACAAATTTCCAGGGAAAATGGGATGTTTCACATTTTCCTCATGAAAGCAACATTAAAAGTAAACTGTTATGTAAGGGATACCTAAGAGGACTCCCCCTCAAGTTTCTGTAGGTGGAGTGGTATCACCTCTTCACTAGATCTTAATCCCCCCCTTGCCACCGCATGTGTCTGAAGCTTAGTATGAGTTAATGTTTTTATTGTCGTATTAAACACACATCTGTCCCCTTTCTCCTTTTCACTCATCGACCTTTCCTTATTTTCATGCAAGTCGGGTTCTCATTTCTCCATTTCATTTCACCGAAGCGAAATGTCAGTGGGATTTCAGGAAGATGTACCTTTAAAGTTCAGTTGATGACTTCAGCAATGAAAATATACAGAATATTCTGATTTATATATAAATATACCTAAAGGTCACCAAGTTCAGAATCAAACCATGAACATAATTTATTCAGAGTATTCTTTAGAAACAAAGTTTAGACATTATTTCAGGTTACTGGGCTGTAAGCTTGTATGAATGGATGTTGTATTGTTTACCTTTCTGTGGGGGTTTGGAAGCTTTTGGAAGCCATTTGTCGAGAGCTTGGGTTTGACTCTTATCCCATTCTTCCAGGGGCTCTGACTGAATGTTATGATGAACTGGGAAATCGATACCAGCTGCCGGTCTACTGCCTCTCCCCTCCAGTCAACATGATTGAAGAGCGATCTGAGGAGCTCGACTGTTCGGATCCCGACTCCGGAGCCGCAGATCCATCAATAGGTAGTGCCAGTGATCCAGCTTCAGGAGGGGAGTGCCAGCTCCGGCTGCGACTCTCCACGGGCCGTGACCTCCGACTGGCAGTCCGTTCCACGGACACAGTGGGCATAATGAAGCGTCGCCTGCAGAGTCATGAAGGTGTGCCTGCCGCCACCCAGCGCTGGTTTTTCTCAGGTCGGCCTCTGACTGACAGGCTGCGCTTGGACCAACTAAACATCTCCAGGGACTACGTGGTGCAGGTCATCATAAGCCAGCCACCACCACCAGAGCCAGTATCAACACCAGGACACACACCAGAGGCCACTGGGCCAGTAACCGTGGAGAGCGTGGCTCCACTGCCACATAAGCCCACATCGGTGGAAAATTAACCAACCAGGCAGACTGGAGGTGGCGGTATAAGACGACGATAGCACAGGAGAAAAAAGACTGGATTGGAGTTTTCTCTTTTGATTTGCACTCTTCTCTTCTCTCTGTGTTTCTGCTGAGAAGGGCTTTGTTTGGGCAGAAGTTGACTGCTGGAACAAACAGACTATTTAAATGAGAAAAGACTCATGGTTTTACACATTGAAATTTTTGACCTTTTTAGCTGTTCCTAAGGAACTAAGGAGCAAAAAGAGAACTTCGATTGATGGCTTGAAGGGTTTTCTTAGCAACGCTGATGTTCGAATGTTTCATTTCTTTACCATTTCCATATCGAGCTCAGCTCTCTGGCCGAGCTACTTCTGCAGATTGCTGCTCAAGGCGACAGAATCTTACATGTTCCTTCATTTCAACACGAGTGGTTTAGAAAGAATTACAATCATTACTGTTGTTCAGGCTTTTATTTTTGATTGTGTACAAATCCAATCCAAAACATTTCAGTCAGTATGCTAACATCTATAAAGAAACTTTGGTATTGACAGGGAGGGAACAGAAAATACAGTATGTCCTCCCTGGAAATTGCTGTCGGGGATCATGACGGGGATCATGTTTTAGCGAGCTGACGTGGGAATAGCTGCTTTATTTCATTCTGCTTCACAGAACAATCAGAGCAGTCATGTAATAATCATGAGTAGTCTGCCTATTTGTGTGTCTGCGTGCATGTGTGTGTGTGTGTGTGTGTGTGTGTTTGTGTGTGTGTTTGTGTGTGTGTGTGTGTGTGTGGTGGTGGGGGTCTGCGTGAGCGTGGATATTCATATATGTTCAAAACACAACCACACTTGTTTTTGTGGCAAAAGAATGGAACACCAGAAACACAGTTGCATATTTTGATTAAAAATAGATTGTTTTTTAATTAAAATTGGTTGTTGTTTCTATTCCTCTGACTCTGTCTGATTGTTTGCCTTCAGTAGATTACATGTTTTGATGAAGAAATGGGACGAGATTGACATTTTGTTACAATATGCAATTAATTTACACCCTGTTGTAGTCCTTCAGTGCCTGTTTGTGGCTAATAATTATTGTTAGAGCTAAAATATGCAATTTGATGCACATTTTAATTCACTCAAAAAAGGGGACTTTGTAATGCAGCACATAAACATGTGAGTCTACCCAGTGAAGGATTATTTTCCTATTGTAAATATGAAGTTAGACCATAGAGCAGAAGAAATTGATTTGATTGTATCTAAGAAGATCCCAGAACTGTAGCTTTGAGTAATAGTTAGGCATTTTAGGAATTTTATTTAGTCACATTCTTGAGAGTTATATGAGACTGATACTGCGCTAATGTATCTAAGGTAAATACATAGTTTAGTAAAGCTTGGGATTGGGCCAGCAAGTCTGTCTGTCTAATGTAGCACTGTGCAAGATGACTTCAAATCAGTATCGCTATTATTTCAAACTTTTACCTCAATTACGATTAAAGTACAATTATTTATTTTATATACCTTTTTTTTTACACTGCCTGCAAAGTTCTGATCTCTGTACTGCAAACATGCTGAACTATTAAAGCTGGGATTTTTTTCTTTTTGTTCGGTGTCATCTTCACTGAAGCCAGAATGAGTTCTGATGGTGGACCTGGCCTTCTTAGTACGTCTGTAAATCTATCTGAGGCCCCCCCCAAATGAATTACATGTCATTTGCTATGTTCCTACACAAAACATGAGTGTTGAGTTGGAGTTTTGTCTGAACTGTTGCTGAATTGGTGTGGATTAGCACCAATCATAAAAACCTTTAGACCGATAGGATGTAAATTCCAGTGGTGATAAACTGATGATCACACTTATGCTTACATTAATTACTTTACATTCTTACCATAGTATATTTAGAGCTTTTAACTAATGAATAGTTCTGCACAGCACTTGGCGGGTTCACATATCCTTCTTTTATGTCAATGCTTCCCAGCCAAGCAGGTCATGGAAAATTCCACGAAAAAAACCCCCCATTATGATGCAAAACAAATTTCTAGAGGAAGGAGGCCATTGTAGCTTTTGTGTTTTAAAGAAGTGCTGCCGACTGGTATTCCCTACTTTAGAACAAATTCATTCATCCAGTAACTGAAGGAAGGAGGAACTAACCTGTGTGGTTACAAGCTGTTTGTCATTAAACTGTGAAGTTCTTGAATGTTAAATTAGAGGAAGACAGGAACCACAAACAAACAATATTCTATTAATTGTGAAAGGTCAGACCTGCACTGGGAAAGGGAAGTAGATATGACATGAGCAGGGTGCAATGAATTTTCCAGTCCCTCTGATTCCGTGCAATTACAGGTTTAATGACCTTTATGTAAGAACATCTTTGTCCATCAGATCATCATTTCAAAATGGAATTCGTTGCTGACCTTCACACCAACCCTGAGAAGACGAGATCATGCGGCAATTTATGTATTTATTCATTTTCACCAGTTAAATTGCCAAAGGGAATCTGACTCTGGGCTCCAGTCACTCCATCCTACAGTTCATGTGTATGGATGTCCAGTCTAAAGAGATCTGGGGGGGTTGTCCTCATGAGTTGATTTACTCTGTATAAGTGAATAATGGCGGCTTCCCCAGAAGTACAGTACTTGTACAGGTGGATTCCAAACTGTGTCAGTGACACATTTCGATTTTCAGTAGGTATAAAAAGCATCCATTCTATTGAAGGATTGCGTCCATGTTCTCTTTCACTTCTAAAAAGTTATTTCTGCATTATTTCCAGTTCTGTCAATGGAAGTCTCATCCATTGCACACTCACTTTCTTGTTCTTGTTCCAGAGAACTCTCATGATCACAAGCACCTGTCTAGTGAAACACCACAATCATGCACTGTCATTAGCACACACTTGAGTTCCCTTTTGAAGTTTCTGTCTCAGTCGACGTCCCAACTTCCCTTCCTCAGTGTGGCTGTACCACCCTCTGTGTTTCAAGTTCTTGTGAGACTAGGACTGTTGAACCTATGGCTAGGTCATCTTTTTCCTGTATAATCAAACAAACAAAACAAACATAAGTTCAAGAGTCAGACATAAAATCACATCATAAATGAAGAACTAACATTTGGGTGTTCTCTGTTCTCTTTCATGGGTCAAATGGCTTTAGTCTTATGTTCATGTCAACAAATTCTCAGGTAATCATTCATGAGCGTAGTCACACACACAGAAGTTCCTCTTTGGCATGTTGGGAATTTTTCTTTCTTCTACTTCTGGCAGAAATATAAGCATTGACAGAAATTGAATTCAAGCAGATGCACCGAACACACATCCAGCAGTCAGTTTTCTCTCAACTCTCTTAAATAAGTTTGTTTTCATCTGGGACTTTGTTGGTGCCAGTCCAGCCGACAAGGTAAGACCTCTCTTCATTAATAGGTAATGAATAAAAGATTATCATGAAGTCAACATTACAATAATGATTTAATTCATATGTTTAGTCATATGCTTCAGATTTTATTAAACGTGAATTAATCATGACTATCATGTATTCCTGATCATCACTAATATTTAATAATCAGGCTATTGTATGAGATTATGAGCTTCATTGTGTGAAGCCCTATGTTATTGCTCAGTCTCTGAAATTCACACACTAGTTGTTCTCTAGGAAACATTTGAGTGTGTGAAGCTATTTATTACCAGGCATATTCTGAGCTAGGTTTAACATAATGAACGCACAGTGTCACAAATAAACTTTAGTCCAAACACATTGTGTAACCATTCATTCCAATGTAGTTATAACTTGTTATAATTTGTCTCAGAATTTTCCATTCTGGTGGCATCTGTAAGTTTTGTATATAGTTGAATTTAAATATTGTCTCGTTCCATAGAAACATATTACCATGCAGAATTTTAGTGTTAAAGTAACCTAAAAACTGTGCCGCCCATGCTTTAATTTAGCAGTATTCAAGAAAAAGTTGTTAAATAAATCTGAAGGGTCAAAAATTAACTTTATTGTTATTAACTTGGCCACTTTATTTCAGCTTTTTATGTTTGACAACCATGGTTTTACTTTTTACTATTCATAAATGTGCTTGTGTCTGCACCTCTCAATGGTTTTATTTTGAATGAGGGCATTTATCAGATTATGTTCCCATATTATAGAAGCATCAGATATTAAATAAGACATATACATATGTATAAATAATGCTTTATCTCTCTTCTTTCAGATGCACCTGTTGTTCCTCATGGTCCTGCATTTCACAATAAGCTGTGTCAGTACTGACATCTGCAAACAAGACAATCCAAAAGTTTTAATGAGTAATGGTTGGTGATGTCATCCTCCTCTGCGGAATATCCCATTTTCTTTTTATTTCATTCACCAAACGTGCAGAAAATGTTGATACAGGCTCTCTCTCTTTCTGTGTGTGTGTGTGTGTGTGTGTGTGTGTGTGTGTGTGTGTGTGTGTGTGTGTGTGTGTGTGTGTGTGTGTGTGTGTGTGTGTGTGTGTGTGTGTGTGTGTGTGTGTGTGTGTGTGTGTGTGTGTGTGTGTGTGTTACTAGTTCTGGTCCTCAGTGTGCCTTATGGAAGAAATACCAAGGAGTATGTTTGTCTCACCTGTGGAGAGGCTCATCAGACCAAGCTTGTGTTTTGGAAGAAAAATGGTAATATGTCTACTACTGTTATTTCTACTATTACTAATCCATCTACCTGTATTGTGATATGCCATTATGCTAACATGATATAATATTATATTGTCAATCTTGAAATACAGACTGCTGGAAATCGTTTTCTGTCAGATGACACAGTTCTGGTGTTTGTAAGACTTTGAAGCATCAGTGTCACCTTCATATCGAACCATGTTCTTGTTTCAGGCTTGGAGCTAAACCCAGCTCTGGTGGGAAACAACATCACGGTCCTGGTGGAGGAAATGAATGGAGGAAACTACACTTGTCATGATAGCACAGACAGAGAATACCTCAACCACACTGTGATCATGGTCCAACAATACAAAGACAACAGCATTGATGGAGACTATAAAGAATACTGGATACTGGAAAAACAATCCCCTGAAGAAGGTAAGAGAAGAAAAATGGAGGAACTGAGGATTGACAAAGAGTACAACTCAATAGAAAATTCTGAAGAGTGGTGCAAAAGCAAACATTCAGAAGTTGAATTATTATACTGTATATATAAACCTTATAAATATATAAGTATATATTTTACTTCACTTTTTTATTCATTTATTTTTTGTGCTTTATTTGATAAAACAAAATGCTAAATATCCTGAACAGGCTGGTATGAATCTTCTGAATTGTGTGGCTCATTCAGTTATCAGATTAATATCTTGTTGATGGATCGTCCATTAATTTACAAGTTTTAAATACAGGGACTTAATAATGAACATGCTCTGAAACATCACACAGATAAACACAATTATAGACTGAGTGTTAACAGTGTTTGTGCTCCCCAAGTTTATATCCAGTGTTCAGCACCCAACTATCAGGGCTCCTTCCAGTGCACCTGGAAAAAGACCAGGTCCAGATCCCACGCTGCTGTACTCCTGGTGAATGCAAAACGGTGAGGTCCAACCTACTTCATCATGTTGAGAAGATCGTGAGTCCTATTCCAGATAGATAGATAGATGGATGGATGGATGGATGGATGGATGGATGGATGGATGGATGGATGGATGGATACAGACAGACAGACAGACAGACAGACAGACAGACAGACAGACAGACAGACAGACAGACAGACAGACAGACAGACAGACAGACAGACAGACAGACAGACAGACAGACAGACAGACAGACAGACAGACAGACAGATACTTTAATAATCCCAAGGGAAATTTTGGAAAAAGATATTTCTATAAACCATTCCTGTCTTCTGACTTTCAGGGATTTGGAATACATTCCCTGTGAGCTGAATGCTGATGGGTCAGGGATTCACTGCCATCATGCCAACTGCCAAAGTGAAGAGGAAAAGCACCGCATCGAGCTCACTGTTTACATGTACAGCCACTCTCGACTGGAGTTATATGCAACAAAATTCTTCCTGAGACAAATTGGTAAGTGATTGTAATTTTTACGGCATTTTAGGGCATCTCTTTGTATGTAGGTAAAAAACAAAGTCTTACTTACTTTGGTCAGGAAATGAACAATTAACCAAAGTTTAATATAATTTGTTTTCACCTTTACTCCTTTGTCTCATTCATTGCCTGATACAGTGAGGCCGGATAAAATCCCCAACCTACGCAGTGACAATGGTAACATGTTCACTTGGAGCTACCCCGACTCCTGGGAGAAGCCCTGCTCCTACTTTCGTCTGGAGTTTCAGGTCAAAGTGGTCCACAACAGACAAAGCTGTGACAGTGAAGATTCAATACTGGTAATCAATACAAACATGACGATCAGATTCCAGTTTACACTTTGTTAAAGTAAAATTACATTTACTGACTTTACTTCTTTTGTGCAGCACGCAACTACTGAGGAAACTAAACACATGATTGGTATCAAAGCCAATAAGTATATATTTTGCGTGCGAGCTAAGGACAAATATACCGATGGACCGTTCAGCCCCTGGAGCCACTGCATGTAGGTATACAGTATCAGATAGCTAGATAGCTAGATAGCTAGATAGCTAGATAGCTAGATAGATAGATAGACAGACTTTATTTATCCCAAACTGGGAAATTTAGAAGATATAATTTTCATGTGACTTCACTATTTGGCCAAATAATACCAACAATATGCCACCAATAAATCTGATCCACATCCTGTTCCCAGGGTGAAAAAACCTCATCTGACCTGTCAACTGGAGCCATGAGAGAACGCAAGGACAGAGGGTCTCTTTATGTCTCCTGTTTTTATTCCACCAACATTTTTACAACAATATATAATGTGAGAATGTACAGTATTTATTATGGTTAGTATTTTTGATGCAGTTGTTCCTTTGTTATTATAGCATAATGTTAAAAAATATTTGCAGTATTGTTGAAATCAATCATTTAAACCCAAACCATATGTGCCATTTGCAGATTCTGTTATAGAATTAGAACCAGCCACACACTTACTACTAAAATGTCTAACTTTTCGAAATAAAGTGTAGGGCATGATCATTTACTAATCTAATTTTTTGTGTTTTATTATAATGAAATTCTTAAGTACTGTAGAAAAAAAGTTCATTATATACTGAAATTATAATATATACACATATATATATTATGTAATTAGAAAGGTAGGTAGGTACTAGGTAGGTAGGTAGGTAGGTGGACTCATTGTTGAACATTATTATCAAGAACCTGGGGATATTAAGTAGAATCCATGTGACCCTTAACTTTCAAAAGTTTACCAGTACCAGGACTAGGAATAAAGGTACTGCATGTGTTCCCTTCTGTATACAGGACTACATACAGTACCTGTATGTAGTCAGGTGAAATGGACTATTGTGTAAACTATGCCTGAGTTTTGCTGGGCTTTAAAAATAAACAGGAAATCACAATAACTGAAGTTGCCTTATATGTTGCTACAACACTTAATTTGGATGGGGACAGAGTTGCATGAAGTCCATTTGGAAAATTGCATTGTGAGTGAGTAACAAATTTCACTCATCAGTGATGAAGCATTCATGACTAAGATTACCAAATAATTTAAATGCATATGAACTTTGTTTTACAGGCTCTGTCAAATAATAAAGACATTTCAAAGTAGACTTGTCTCCTGACACAGATTTGTGCAGCTACTGTGAATGTTACAAAGATATCTAACCCTCCCCTCATCATCAACTGAACAAGAGGCATTTCCCAACTATGTGGAACCTTCATAGTTAGACTTGCCTGGTGGGATAGAGTTCAACCATAGCATATCAAATGAATATGAATAAGAGCATTTGTTCCTAAAGAGTTATTCATCCACAGTGGACCTGTCGTAGAGCACACATCAAAATGGACATCTAGTAAACAGTAAGTGCCTACAGAGGATAGTAAGTTGTACATCCTAATAGAATCTCATCAAAACTACCACCTTTAATCAACACCATCATCCAGTGAAGATAGGGTGCTCTCAGAGGAGCCCGAGTTGTACAGGCACACTATACCAAAAATAAAAGACTTCCGTGATTCATTATCCAGTGAACACAAGCTCCTTGAAGCTGAGGAAAAAGAAACCAAAGCTAAGTCAATTAAGCTAAATCAGGAAATGAAAGGAAAAATGAAGGTGATGGGAGATAAAAGATAACACAATTTACTCTTAAACTCATTAAAAGACAGGATGGTAGATGATGGTTGAAACACAATACAACGTTAATAAGAAAATATCAAAGCTGAAGATGGAAAGACAATGAAATCAATGATGAAAGCAATGTTGCACAAATCTGTAGTTTCCCTCTTCCCTCTTGGCTCCAAACAGCGGATGACACAATTGGAACTTAATCACAATTGCAACTGGCAACATAATTTCAATGTCTTAGAAGAAGGAAATGGGCAGAATGCAGAAGACAGAGTTAGATGGAGGAAACTGATTCACTGAGGCGACCCCTGAAGGGAAAAGCCGAAAGGAAAAGAAGAAGTTTTTATTTTTATTATTGCAAAAACACCTTAATCACATTCAAACATTTTATAATTTTACATTAGATGAAAGCAATACAGTGCTTCAGAAGAAGGAGATTTTTTGAAAAAACACTTCAATCACATTCAAACATTTTACAATTTCTCATTAGATGAAAATACTTAACTCATTGACTGCCAGACACTTTCAGCGCGGACAGCTCCCCAGTGCCAGAGATTTTGAGCATTTTCACTGAATTTTGAAGGCCCACCAAATATTCATTTTTTAGGCTACATAAACATTCCACATATCACCCGAAACTTTAGACTGTCTTCTTTCATCAGAAAAAAAAATTTTGTTTCTAGCATCTATGTGTGTTTAGTTATTGCCCGTAGAACACAGGGTGGTTTCAGCAAAAACAGCTGATTTTGACCAGAAAACGGAGATAATGACGTTTTACTGCAGAGAAGCAAATTCAAGCAAAACTCCAACATCAAACTTCTGAAAATACTTTTACTTATTGAAACAATGCAAACAACATTAGAAAAAACATTTTTGATGAACAAATGATTTTATAACAATTTTGAAAATTAGACAAAACATAACAAAGTACATTCATTTCACTCTCAACTGTCAGAACCATTTACAGGTGAGTATGTGTGGGTGTAATCAATCATATTTCTTTTGAGTGTGATAAACAGTGAAGCATTCTCCTGCATGCAGGGGAATACGACAGGCCTTGCACCACATCCTGGTCTCACTCCTCCCACCCCTTCTAACACACACCCGACATTTCCTTGAGGGATGTGCCTTCTTTGTGGTGGCCCACAAACGTTCCAGCTTGTGCCTGGACATCAGGCCATCGAGTCTGCCTTCTGGGTCTCGGTTTCTGACTGACCTGGTTTGCAGCACGTCTTCGACCTCCATCTCCTCGCCCCCCTCATGTGACACGTACCCCTTTTCAGTCCAGGACCTTGCAATGTCCTTCATGAAATCAAGGTGCGATTTCTTGATCCCTGGGTTCCTGGACCTGAACAACACATAGGCATTGTACACACAAATCTGGAACAAATAGGCGACAAACTTTTTTGTCCAGTTTTGAGTTTTCCTGATGAAGGGGTAGTACGCAATGTTCTGGTCTAGTTTGTCCACCCCATTCATGCAGGAATTGTACTGTACCACACACTCCGGTTTGAGCTGTGCCACTTTTTCCCGCTGACCCTTCTGCCACACCTCCACCCTCTGCATCCTGTCGTTGTGGCAGGTTGTTATCATTCTCACCAGGCGCTTGTCCTGCCAGGCCAAGACCAGTACCCGGCCGTTGTGTCGCACCACCTTCCCCTCCTCACCCAAGTCTGTCTTTGACGGCTCTCTGATGATCTGTGGTTCGCCACGGTTTTTCCTGAGGGTTCCACAAACATTAGTCTTTTTTTTACACAACTGCTCACACAGTTTTACGGAATTATAAAAATTGTCCATGAATATTGTGTACCCCTGCTCGGTCAGGCGGTCAAGGAGGGAGAACACAATGTCTGGGAGTGTGCTCGGCTGGCCAACATAAGGCAACATATTGTAACAATAGCCAGTCCGCGAGTCACACAAAATATAAGATTTTATGCCATATTTGACTGGCTTCTGAGGGTTGTAAACCCTGAAGTTCAGGCGTCCACGCCACTGCAACATCCCCTCATCAATACAAATGTTTTCATGAGGCTGATACAGCTCTTTGAATTTGGAAATAATTGAATCAAGGACAGGACGCACTTTATAAAGTTTATCTCCAGCATCCTGTGAGGCATTGTCATTGAAGTGGAGAAACTTCCCAATTAGCTGGAACCTGTTGCGTGGCATGGTGTTGTTGAAGTACGGAATGGCTTCCATTGGATCCTCACTCCAGTACATGCTGACGCTGGGCTTCTTTATGTAGCCGGTGAGGAACATAAGACCCAAGTATTTTTTGAGCTCTGGAACGTTCACCGGTTTCCACACCCTCTCTCTGGAGTGTGGCAGAGCTTCAGGATGTGCCTGTATAAACTGCTGTGCATACAGGTTGGTCTGAGACACAATGTGACCCAGCAGCTCGTCAGTCAGAAACAGCTGCATGAAGTCAACCGGCTGGTCTGAATCCAGGTCTGCAGCCGCATTCTGGGGACCAGGGGTTGCCACGAATGGGAACTTAGTGGGTTTCCAGCCATCATGACTCCAAACACCTGCATCCACCTCCAGTGATTGGCGTCTCCTCGCACCTCTCCCTCTAGCAGGTGCACGTCCTCTACTCGTGTTAGGGACTGTAAAATATAGAAATATACAATTTTACACTATATATATATATATGCATGCTTGAAATAAGTAGGATATCATTTTACACAACATATATATATATTATATACACACATGCCTGAAATATGTACCATTCTACAAAACATACACACACACACACATATTATACATATATACACACACATGCCTGAAATATGTACCATTCTACAAAACATACACACACACACACACACACACATATTATACATATATACACACGCATGCCTGAAATAAGTACCATTCTACACAAAAGAGTAATACATTCATGGATGGGGAACAACTTATGGGAGACGGAGGGCCGACACGTGTTTTTTACATCATGTAACAAAGTAGCAAAATAGTTACCTTTGCTCCTCAGATCCTCCGTGGGCTCCCACGGATCTGGGGAGGACTCCCTGCTGCTTTCTGACGGAATCCACTCAGATGACGAGTCCGGGTCCGGTTCAGAGTCAGAACCGTCGCCGGACAGACGCAGCGGAGAACCCTCCGCAGCGGCGCTCCCACGTGGGACGCCGCCGAACTGCGGGGGGGCCCCGCTACAACCCGCCACGCTTTCCTCGCCTCCGATCCGGTCTTCAATCTCCTTGGGTGCATCTCCTGCACCCCGATCCTTACCGCTGTCGCTCATTTTCACAGCAGCTACACTGCCAGACAAGCTCTGTGCCAGTGTGAGCTGCTTGAACCTGCCTCCTCCACATGCTTTCGCCTTGCGCTTCGCCATTTTGCTCTCCACTACTGCCCCAACACCGACGCTTCTTCGTCGTTTTATCTGGTGATCTAGGGTGTGAAACACTGCCCCCGACCGGAATACATGGAATACAAGGCTGAAAATCACACAGAATGTGCGAAACGCTTTGATCTAACGTTCCCTATAAAAAACGCCTAAGACGAAATATGACGTCTTTGGCACTCAACGTTTGGATTCTATAAGACGAAATATGACGTCTTTGGCACTCTGTGAGTTAAGTGCTTCAAAAACACTAAAAACCAATAAATAAAAGGAAAATACCATTTAAAAATTAGTGCATTATATCAGTTTGCAAAAGTGAGTTGATCATCAACTAAAGTGCATAGGACATTTTTGTAGCACCAGATGTTCCTAAAGTTATTCAGGTCTTTTGTCAATTTATAGAAACCAAATTCTAGTTTTAAGCGACATCTGATGTTACAGCAAAAAACAGTAGCTGCTTCTTGAACAGCATTGTTTTCAATTCTCCTCTTCCTGGTCACGTAAATTGCGAGTTTTGCCTCTCCAGAGATAAAATTTAAAAGCTGCCACTTTCTCTGATTCGATTTATTGTACCCAGCACCGTAGATGAATTTCCTGATACTAAAATTTTCACTGAACAATTTAAAAACATTCGTTAGAAGAGTGAAGAACACTGCAAGTCTCCCACACTCACTGAAAGCATGAAAGACTGTCTCACGAAGGGGACAGAAGGGACACTGGCTGGACACCGCAGGGTTAAAAACAGAGATAAAAGCATTGGAACCGATGGCACCATGTAAGATCCTCCACTGGAGGTCGGCTGTTTTTTTCTTGAGGGGAGGTTTGTATAGAAGTCTCCACTGCGGGTCAGGTCCATTTCCCGTCATCCTGTTGGCCCAGGTCGTGGGTGCTCTGTTACACAGGTTTTTCTTGTTGATTACTTTTACACGTTGTTTGTACAGTATTTTTTTGTTGGCCGTGTGCAGGCTGATTTGTCGTTCATCTCCGAGGAGAGGACCCTCCAGTTCTCCAAACAGGGGACTGATGTGGACCTCAGGGAAAGGATCTTTGCTGTCCGGCACAGTCCCTGTACTATAGTCCAGGAGGAGGCTTCTCTCCTTCCCGGAGAGTCTTTGCCTCCACAGTTGTAGCACCCTCTGAGCCACCCTGGTGGACTGGATGTTCAGCAGGGAGCTCACTGCCTGGGCGTCCGCCAACGCTGGCCCGGCGTTGTGCACCAGCTGCTGGAGGGTCATGGTCCTGGTTCTGCAAAGCGCTGCAGACAGCCCAGGTGTGGCTCCACTGCAGACGTCCAGCCTGGCCCCATGCACTAGTGGTTCCCTCAGTAACCAGAACAGAGAGTCAGAGCTTTTTCCTAGGCTGCTTTTAAATAAGGCCCATGACTTAAAAACACCATGATAAAACGGAGGCAAACCATTTAACTTGAGAAACTTGGAATCCATTAAAAACAGTGCAGCATCCAGGTCCAAGTTACTCACACGTTTGAATATGCAGCTGGCCACCTCTCTCCACGTCAGATCCGCTGGTCCAGTCAGAAACCGCTGGATGAACTGTAATCTGAATGTGGCTGTTCTACTAGCCAGGTGGATGAGGCCCTGTCCCCCCTCCTCTCTTGATAAAAACAACACTCTTTGAGGCACCCAATGTAGCCCATCCCAGAAAAAGTTAACAAGTTTGGTCTGGATTTGAGCTAGAAACCCTGATGGAGGGTCCATACAGGCCAAGCGGTGCCACAGCTGTGAGGCCACCAGGTTGTTTATCACTAAAACTCGACCTCTGTACGACATTCTGGGGAGTAACCATTTCCATTTTTTAAGTTTCCCTTCTATTTTTTCAATGACGCCCTTCCATTTCTTCCTGGTTGTTGTTGTTAAGAAGAAGAAGAATATTTTTATTTTTAAAAGTACATTTTAGAAGAAGAAGTAGAAGAAGGAAATGGGCAGATAGAGACATGGAAACAGCCCTGTAGGAAAGTTGTTTGTAAAGTACTACCTAACATGCACATGCCTACACTGTTATGCAAAAGAGAAAGTACAGAAAGCTCCCTCACATTGTCTTCCAATTAGTCACTGGAAGGCACGCAAGATATCAAGATATTGTGAGATAGATCATGATCCCTGGTGTAGACTTCACGGGTGTATCTTTGCCTCCTTCGTCATCCTCCCACTCGTTCTCCCCCCTACCTGGAAGTCTGCAACTGCTGTCAAATAAAACCATGAAAGATAAAGAATGTAATTGAGAAGCATGAACGAAAAACCAAATTTATAACCTTGAAAATGTATCTGAAAACAGAGACTGACTGTTTGAATGGCGTTCATGTAAGAAACTCTGTCATCTGCGATAAATCCATCAAGCCCTGGCTGGCAGATTGTGACCAATCCTAACCCTTGATTTCATGACTGAAAAAAGGAGGGAAGTTGGCATCCTTGTCAGCGACACATTTCCGCTTTCCAGGCTGGGTACAGTGACCAATGTTTGTGGGTGTGCCTTGGGAAATATGTTGAGAGAAAGGCAGGACATCATGAACTCCTTAGGTCAACATAATTATGAAAGCCTGCTTCTATCCCATGCCAACTTCTGGACCTTCACCATCAATACATGGAACGAATAGCTTGTTTTACGGGACATGACATAAGAGTCTATTGTAGTTACCACCACCTACTGTACAGAACTCTTCATTCAGGTGGCAAAGACCGGAAAATGCCTTGTTTGCAATGGAGCATGAAGGATGAACTTTAAAGATGAACCTGCAAAATTACAAAGCAGTTTTCTGTGAATATATAAACATAATGAATACAACAGAGCTGAAGCTGAAGCTGGAAGCTGAAAAATGAAGAGTGTTGCATGACTATTAGGAAGGAGTTAAGATAGGCTCTGGGTTGATCAGGAGGTACTTCCAGATGACTAAACAACTACAGCTAATGTGATCAGGGAAACAGGTTGGAGAGTACTTGGTGTGTCATCTGGAGGGAAAGTAGATAAGGAGACTTGGTGGTGGAATGAGGAGGTACAGGAGTGTATACAAAGAAAGAGGTTAGCTAAGAAGAAGTGGGACACTGAGAGGACTGAGGAGAGTAGACAGGAGTACAGGGAGATGCATCGTAAGGTGAAAGTAGAGGTAGCAAAGGCCAAACAAGGGGCTTATGATGACTTGTATGCTAGGTTGGACAGTAAGTAGGGAGAGACTGATCTATACCGGTTGGCAAGACTGAGAGACAGAGATTGGAAGGACGTGCAGCAGGTTAGGGTGATTAAGGATAGGGATGGAAGTGTATTGACAGGTGCCAGTAGTGTGATGGGAAGATGGAAAGAGTACTTTGAAGAGTTGATGAACGTGGAAAATGAAAAAGACCAAAGACTAGAAGAGGTGACTGTTGTGGACCAGGAAGTAGCAAAGATTAGTCAGGATGAAGTGAGGAGGGCATTGAAGAGGATGAAGACTGGAAAGGCAGTCGGTCCTGATGATATACCTGTAGAGGTTTGGAAGTGTCTAGGAGAGGTGGCAGTAGAGTTTCTGACTGGGTTGTTCAACAGGATCTTAGATAGTGAGAAGATGCCTGAGGAAAGGAGAGGTGTGCTGGTGCCCATTTTTAAGAACAAGGGAGATGTGCAGAGTTGTGGCAACTACAGAGGAATAAAGCTGACGAGCCATACAATGAAGTTATGGGAAAGACCAGTTGAAGCTAGACTAAGGGCAGAAGTGAACATTTGTGAGCAGCAGTATGGTTTCATGCCAAAAAAGAGTACTACAGATGCAGTATTTGATTTGAGGATGTTGATAGAGAACTACAGAGAAGGCCAGAGGGAGCTGCATTGTGTTTTTGTAGATATGGAGAAAGCTTGTGAGAGAAAACAAGGTATTATATGAGGAAGTCTGGAGTGGCAGAGAAGTACGTGAGAGTGGTGCAGGAAAAATATGAGGACTGTAAGACAGTGGTGAGGTGTGCTGTAGGTGTGACAGATGAGTTCAAGGTGGAGGTGGGACTGCATCAGGGATCAGCTCTGAGCCCCTTCTTGTTCGCTATGGTGATGGACAGGCTGACAGACGAGGTTAGACAGGAATCTCCATGGACTATGATGTTTGCAGATGACATTGTGATCTGTAGTGAGAGCAGGGAACAGGTAGAGGAGAAGCTAGAGAGGTGGAGGTTTGTCCTGGAAAGGAGAGGAATGAAGGTTAGCCGCAGTAAGACAGAGTACATGTGTGTGAATGAGAAGGACCCAAGTGGAAGAGTGAGGTTACAGGGAGAAGAGATCAAGAAGGTGGAGGATTTTAAGTACTTAGGGTCAACAGTCCAGAGCAATGGAGAGTGTGGAAAAGAGGTGAAGAAGCGTGTCCAGGCAGGATGGAATGGGTGGAGGAAAGTGTCAGGTGTGATGTGGGATAGAAGAGTTTCAGCTAAAATGAAAGGAAAGGTGTACAAAACTGTGGTGAGACCAGCGATGTTGTTTGGTCTAGAGACAGTGTCACTGAGGAAAAGACAGGAGACTGAGCTGGAGGTAGCAGAGATGAAGATGCTGAGGTTCTCTCTGGGAGTGACCAGGAAGGATAGGATCAAGAATGACTACATCAGATAGACTGTACTGTACATCAGATATACTGTTCATATTTTAATTTTGTACTGTATATTTTAATTTTATACTGTTTATATTTTAATTTTATAGTGTTTATATTTTAATTTTATACCATTTATAATTTAATTTTATAGTGTTTATAGTGCATGTGTGTGTGTGTGTGTGTGTGTGTGTGTGTGTGTGTGTGTGTGTGTGTGTGTGTGTGAGAGAGAGAGAGAGAGCCTTGACTATTTCTGTCACTACTCCTATATGGTACTGATAATATTACCACTACTACTAAATAGAGTTTACTGCTACTTTAATAACATGACTACTACTGTATTTGTATTACTTGTAACCCTCACTACTGCTTGCAGTATATTCCTGCTGGTGGGACTTTTAGATTTCAGGGTTGCTGCTATTATCATCTTGTTTTTCATAGTTCAGTTGGAATTTTATCTTTTTGATTTTTTAAGTACCTTTTAGTTCTCTGCATTCTTGGAAGAAACTCAGGTCAGAAGACCGTGTCCATGCAGCATCTCAACAGGAAATGCTTTTTTTTAGCTCACAGCTAATTAACAATTATTAACAGTTATTAGCAAGACTGTGACATAAACTTTGTCTTTCTAAAGTACATTAAAATGAGGTTAACTAAGGTTAACATTTAATTCAGTAAAGATGCAAAGCTAAACAAATTAGTGAGACACAACCATAGCCCCCCTTTACACAGCCTTTTTAAACCATCTTAATACTGTCATACCAAAATCAGCTACTATTAATATATGACTACTTTGCGTTCACTCCCTGCATATCAAGAACTTCTGAAAGTTTCCCTAAACTATTAGAGTATATATGACCAAACTACTATGCATCATTTTCCACCAAGACACTTGAAGGACACTGCATGATTTGTGGTATTGTATTATATGTAATATTTTTTGGTTTTTACAAATAACTGCCAACATTTAAGGCTACAGCATCTTTTGCAGCAACAGTAGCCTGGAGCCTATAGTATGAAAAAATAAAATGTGTCATCAATCATCATTCCCGTTCCTTCTTTAGCAGTTACATCCTTCAAGGCTCCAGCTTCAACAGACAGCAGCAACTCCAGAGACAACACGTGCTTTGTGCAGATAGTTTCATTAATGCTGGGCACCAGGACTGATGGCCCAGAAAAAGACAGACTGTCAGTACATTGAAAATCTCATTGAAAAAAGCTGATTTTGTCTTTGACAAAGTTGAGATATTGAAAGTGATTCATGTCAAAAGAATCTGTAAGGTAGAAGAAAGATGTGGCACTTGGCATAGCATGTCAGGATGGTGGAACCTGACTTTCAGTGAAGGGAACCGAGATGTTCACAGAGGTGATACAGGTTTGCCACATAGTTTTACCAGATGTCATAGACACAGAGCATCGGAAAACCAAGAAAACATGAGGCCAAGTCTCTTACTGATACTCACCAGTTCAGTTCACCAGTTTGGGAAAGTGGCAAAAAATAAAAATGTTCTTTGCTATGAAGTAACAATATGTTCTTTGCTAAAGAACTATTCCAGTCCACCCAAGAGAAAATGATGCAGGTCTGGCCATTGGTGGTGAAAGTTTGTAAAAAAGAAAGGACTGCATCTTTCTGACTGAAAATGTCTGCCTTTTCTAATGGTGATGAAGTACTGCTGCCCATTGCTGCTCTGCCGGACAACTGTCAAACTAATGATACCTAATAATGGGATTCCAACTAGGGGTAGGCTTTCATGGCTGTGGAGTCACACTGTGATGGTCAACCTATCATGAGATTATTGCTGTCAGGTGCCATTATACAATAGGGAAAATGAAGGGCCTTGATAGAGACTTGAACTCTCCGAGTGACACGTAGTTCCGTGTTCACTCACTAATTTATATCCTGTGTAGGGTCATGGAAGGATGGAGCCTTTCCCAGCAGACAAAAAGTAGGGGCACAAGGACAAAATTCCAGCTTATCACTGTGCCACAAAGGAAACCATTCACACTCACAATAACTTCAGACTCTACTGCATGTTTTTGGTGGTGGAAAGAACCTGGAGAACCCTGAGGGACAAGTGATAGGTCTTCAGCTGGATTTGAACCCAGGATTTTAACTAACTAACTACTGTTTCTCTGGTTGAATATGATGTTTGTGGGACAGGTGGCTCGTGGCCACAAATTTAAATGAACTTTCAGCCCGCACCAACACAAGTGGATTTTGGGGTTAACACACGCAAGAGCAGTGGTCCGCCAGTCAGAAGGTCGGTAGTTCTGCAGCCGAAGTGTCCTTGGGGATTATGCTGAATCCCAAACTGCTCCCAGGGGCTGTCCCATTGGTGTGAGTGACCCTGTGACTGCTCTTAATACACAGGTGACACCTTACACAACAGCATTTGTCACCGTATGAATTTTTGTGTGAATGGGTGAACGCTGGCCTGGTTGTCAGTCAGTCAGACTAGAAAGGCGCTGTAGAAGTACAGTTCATTTACTTGTAGTAATTGCCAATATTACTGTAATTTACAAAAACAATATTTTTTAAAAAAGTATCATTTTTCGGAAGAGATAGCAAACATGCAAGAAGGTCCATCTCAGTCCTGAGCATCTTCATGTTGGTAGCTGGAGGGCTGTTAGTGGGGGATCTGTCAGAATGTTCGTAATGAACTCCAGGTCTGTACGCATGGGTGAGAACTGGATGATGGGACGGTCCAGTCTTTGTCAAGAATACCGTCCCAGATCAGTGTTGCTGCCTCTTCGATAGGTACCTAAACCCAGAGTGATAGAAATAGATGATCAAACAGGTTGTACAACATAATGCCACTAAAAATGATGCAATTATCCTTATAACTGTTTATCATCTGGACGACTACCTCTCCCAGTGTTTATGGTTGAGTCCACTCAAGTCCTCAAGCTTGGCAATCTCTTTGAGGTACTGAGCTAGTTTATACAGCTCCTTGTCTTTCTCCCTGTTAAGATGGGCTTTCATGAAGGGTCGAATCTAGTACACAAATAGAAAACAAGCACACATACACACATATTTTAAGCAATTCATGTGCATAATGTAAAAAGGTAATGGACCATCTGGAAACTAAAAATAATGGTGATTGCGAACCTTCAATCCGTTCTGTGGATTCATGAGAAAGTTTCTTCCGATGTCGTCAAACATTATGGTGTTTTTTCTGTTGTAAAATTCTCCATACTTGCCCCATATCACACCAAGAGGTTTTACCTGTATATAAACACATCACCAAATACATGAGATCACCTTGTCTGTTCGGTTTGCCCAGACCCATCCCATACAACTGGTACTCCAATGCTCCAGCTGTGAATCCTCCACATTAAAAGCTAGGCGACTGCACCACAGTGCACCACAACTGAGAGTTAATTACATGCATGCCAGGCATGGCTCTGTCTGCATCTTCATTCTTGCATGTCGGATGAATGATAAAAAACACAGCATGTTAATTCGCTAGCCACCAAGGCATGAAAGAGAAAGGTCTATAATAGACATTTTCCAAAAATAACTGCTGCTAGTCTAGACATCAACTATTTAAAGTATAAATTTATAAGTTATAAGAATATATCAGCATCTTGTGTACATGCATTAGAGCCCAAAGCCTTTGGTTTTGAGCAGTTCTGTGTTTACTGACCTCCACAACCCCTCTCTTAGGTGTGTGTACTGTGATCATTGCTGCGCTGTCCAACATAAATGTAATCTTGTAGTTTGGGTTGTCAGTCACTCCAAGTTCCTGAGGAAGCACGGATACACACTTCTATAACGGCTTTTCCTATTAAACGTAAATTAACACTGCCACCTTTTGGCAAAAATGGGTACAGTACATTCATGGTAACCATCTGTCAGCACTAGGGGATATCTTACTTTCATTTTAGCTTCAATCCACTTCATACTCGTTGCAGCTATGAAGAGAATACACATTTATTATCATTATCATTACCATTATTATTTTCATTATTATAGAAGAGAAGATACATACACCAGATGACAATGTCATAGTCCTCATAGGCTGAAGTCAGAAACTCATGAAGGTATGGTCTCATCAGCTCTTGACCCGTTTCTGCACATGACTTGTGATCTAAATACATGAGTGTTCCAAAAACTTTTTTTTTAATCCCAAGAACCTCCTTTTTTTGTATTCGTATATTTAAGCATGATCTCAATATATAATACTTCTTTATTATATATCATTATTCTTTCTTAGAGGATAATAAACAAAACATATTTTACCAAATTTTGAGACAATATTTTTGGATGATGAAAACATGTCACTGTAATATAACAGAACAAACTTTTGACCAGAAAAAAATGAAACTCACTATTACTTGCTTAAAAGGATGATAAAATCCCATTTATTCTGTGATGGTCTAAGATTAAAGCTGTTCAGTAGTAATAGATAAAATAAATAGCATCCCATTGCTGTTATCATATCATTATTATTATCATTATCATATTTAAGTCCATGTCAGTCAATGCAGCATGTGAGTTATAATAGCATTTCAGGGAGCCGTGTGTTTATACTGTACAAAATACCATGTAAACCAATAAAAGAAAACGACAAAATAATAATTCCATATCACTACAATTGCTGCATGTAAAGGTTAAAAACCATTTAAAATATGGTATTGTAACTCACCGAATAACGTATAATCCACGTCCAGTACCAGAAGCATCTTTCCTTCTCTTGGAGGGTTTAGTACTTCCACCTTGTAATCTTTTACTCTGCGGGCAATTTTTGCCAGGTTCTCCTCTCTAGAGATATGCACTGACATTTGTTTCTCAGAACTTCATGTGTACACAAAAATCACATAAAACATCTTACCTGTTCTCCACTTCAATGACCTCCTCTTCTATGTCAAAATCATTGACAACGTCATCATTCTCTGGGGGTGGGGCTAAAACCTCTTCCTTTACAACAGAAAAAGGATGCACATCTTTAAGTGTACCCACCAGAAAAGGAGAACCTTTAATGATCATCACTTAACCGAGCAAGTATTTAACAGAAAATTATAAGAATCATGCCAATTTCTCTCCATCTGTTACGCATTAAATGAGCTCAGTAACTAACCCTTTATTCATAGTCCCCAAATGAAATCTTTGGAGCCTGAATGTCTCTATTACAAGTCACCTACCAGGCTTTCCTCTCTGGTGCCCATCATCATAATTTTAGTGTTAGGCTTCAGCTTTAGAGAGCCAAGCTTGACTTCATCCTCTGCGGGTTTACCTGGAGTTGGAAGAGGGAGTACTTCAGCCAAAAACCTTTGAAATATTAATCACTAAACCACAACACAAGCTGAAATGTTTGACACTAAAACAGATGGAATATGGATTTTTGCAAATAACCACACAAACAATTGCTAATTAATGTAGACTGACATGACCAAAACTTGTAGATACACAAGTGGATTCCATTGATTAAAAGTTTGTGCCACTAATATTGTTAATTGTACTTGGTCCACCTGACTTCTAGAACCTTTGGTATTATTTACATTCAATCTAGCACACTTGTGGTTACTGATGCTCTCTTACCTTTGACCTTAAGTCCTAGTAGTTTCTGTCTCTCTGGCAGCACCCCAGTCAAGGTCTTGATGGACTGTTTCAGGTCCATCACTGTGTCCTCCTCAGACAGAGAGCTGATGGAGTACTCTTGACCTCCCCACTTTATGATCACTGATACTGACATTGCACACACAAGCTCTTCACACGTACACATACACCAAAGAAAATATTTCTAGCTACAGTAACAAACATACACACGTTCACCTTGCAAAGACAGAGGAGGCAAAATAGCGGATGTGTCAGGTGCAACACTGTAACTGTCTGAGAATACGCAAAAAATGACAGCGCCAAACGTGAAATCGGTATTGCTAAGCATGCGCTGTCTGTGCTGGCTAATTCAAGACTCAACAGATAAACTATTCTGAGCAGACAATGACAATCCCCCAATGTTGATATTTTTAGCATGAGATTGCTAAAACTGATTAGCAACCATGTAAACACGGGAGGTAAACAGCCAACTAGTTGATATTAGCTGGATAACTTTACGTATTCTTACCTAACAGTTTAAAATAATAGGTACTGTTTGACAAACACAATAATATTCCGTCGAAATTTTGAATGAGCGGATTAGATTTGCCGTTTCAGTTTCATTCATCGATTTGCGCACACTGTTCTTCCGGGCGTCCCGAACCAGACCGGAAGTGACATAACAATGAAGGCGCTTTGAAATAATGAAAGACTAGATGGTCTGTTTTCCTGGACGTTCTTTATTGATTAAAACGGTATGAACTGGAGAGAGATTTAATATAATATTATAATTATTTACTTACATTTACTTACATTGGAATAAAGTAGAGACAAGTCACGGCAAAGAGAAAGAAAAGAAAAGATTTTTTATTTTATTTTTGCAAAAACACTTTAATCACATTCAAACATTTTGCAATTTTACATTAGATGAAGCACTAAAGTGCTTCAGAAGATTTTTTGCAAAAAAAAAACTTCAATCACATTTAGAACATTTTACAATTTTTCATTAGATGAAACTTAAAAAACACTAAACACTCAAAAACAGTAAACACCAATAAACAATGGGAAATACAATATAAAAATTAGTACATTATAACAGGATGTTTGCAAAAGTGAGGTGGTCATCAACTAAAGTCCATAGGACATTTTTGTAACACCAGATGTTCCTAAAGTTATTCAGGTCTTTTGTCAATTTATAGAAACCAAATTCTAGTTTTGAGCGACATCTGATCTTACAGCAAAAAACAGTGACGTTCTTTATTAATTAAAACGGTATGAACTGGACAAAGAAAGATTTAATATGATATAATAATTATTTACTTACATTTACTTATATTGGAATAAAGTAGAGACAAGTCAAGGCAAAGAGAAAGAAAAGAAAACAAAAGAAAAGAAAGGAAAAGATTTTTTTTTGCAAAAACACTTTAATCACATTCAAACATTTTGCAATTTTACATTAGATGAAGCACTAACGTGCCTCAGAAGAAGATTTTTTGCAAAAAAAACTTCAATCACATTTAGAACATTTTTACAATTTTTCATTAGATGGAACTTCAAAAACACTAAACACTCAAAGACAGTAAACACCAATAAACAAAGGGAAATACAATATGAAAATTAGTACATTATAGCAGGAAGTTTGCAAAAGTGAGGTGATCATCAACTAAAGTGCATAGGACATTTTTGTAACACCAGATGTTCCTAAAGTTATTCAGGTCCTTTGTCAAATTATAGAAACCAAATTCTAGTTTTAAGCGACATCTGATGTTACAGCAAAGAAATAAAAAGAAAAAAAGAAAAGAAAAGAAACTTTTGGCAACTTGTATTCATCTTTGTTCTAGACCTTGCGAAATAACCTGTACCTGATTCCAAAACTTCTGTACCGATAGAAATAAAGTTCTGTCATGTTTACAAATCTGTTTTCAAATGAGATTTGTTTTCACAGAATGCTTTTTACATCTGATTTGTTTAATAGTCCACTGGATAATACCACTAAATTACAAATCTGGACACACTTGATCGAAACAATGCCATTAAATTGGTTTTAACTGATAATAATTTGTCTAAACAGAACTACAAGGTAGACGACACCCAGTATCATGGGTGAAATTAATTTGACATGTGGCGATGGATTTTTATAGAAGTCTGTGGGTATATTAAAAGAGATGATGTTTTATTTTACCTGCAGTTCATGTGCCTAGCAATTTTATGCCACAAGTAAGAGTCAATAATATTTACTTGTCCATTGTTCATTTGAATTCCATTTCTGCTTTTCTACCATTGGTCATGGCATCTATAACACTATTGTATCATGAACTAATAATTTCAGTTCACATGACAACCAGTTAGTTCATCATAGCAGCAGACCTCCATTCTTCCTAAATAGATCTGGTCACACTCATTATTCACTGGAGGGAGGACTAGCTGAGTATGCTGGTGTAATGATACTGTAGCCACTCTCCAGTGAGGGGTTTTGGGGCGGAGGGGGGGGGGGGTGGGGGCAGACGTCACTGCGCATGTCCGCTCCTCTTCCTCGACACTCCAGGGTAATGGCTGCTAGCTGAGATGAGCGGACCCGCTGCATCCTATGACTGTGAAGCACTTCTGGCGAGAGGACCGTTAACTCGGGCACTGCCGAGTTAAAATGGTCGATATCCGACTGGAAAAACACCCCGAATCCATTGTAAATATTGCGAACATCGTCCTTCAAATGTAAGTTATTTTATCATCCTACACTCGGTCAGGCGTCATAGTTAGTTTAATGTGTACCAGTGTGAGTGTTAGCTAGGCTACAGTTGTAGCTGGGTGAAAACAGTTTGTGCTAATCCTCAAACGGTTAAAACTCTTGCTGTTCGACTTTTTGTGGACGTATGTAAACACTGGCGTCGAAAGGTTTGGTAGGTTTACAACCAAACAAGTCCTTCATTGTTGGCCCTTGTTCCCCGTTGTGTTGGAAAAGGAGTTTATTTGTTGACAGTAACGTTAGCTAACTGCCTGTGGTACTAGCTGACTACGACAGCTTCGGTTGCTGGCACTGTGCCTGCTGCCTGTTCGCTGCCTTCCTGATGCAGCTCATCATCCTTGTAGCACATACACAAACATTTTCTCATCAACTTCATTCGTCAAGCCCGATTCGTCGTTTATAAAGCCGTGTATGTAACAACACGAAAACCAAGCTAACTCGCTGGGTGTTGCAGTCTTTTGTGCCATAACGTCAGCTTAGATTTTTTTTTCTTTCGTCGAGACAGAGGGGTTACTAGAGTTCATGGTGGTAACACAATCGATGCACCGCTCACTCATTCATTGTGTTTGTGCCGAATGTGATTCAGTGAAGTAGGTAACCTGATGGTTACATGAACAGAGTTCAGTCAAATGCAGCCGCCTTGCTCTAGAGTTTAGATGTTAATAGCAAGACTTTAAAACAGTGTTGGAAAGTGGTGTTATATAAGCTCGTATTTTGCCAAGTGATCTCCCCCCTGTCCAATGATAGCGGCGATGAACTTAGAATTATATCATGATAATTCAACAACACCACTTGTTGGTAGGATTTTAAGGGGTGGAGACCTGCTACTGGTATATTTGTCTTGGTAAATAGTTGGAATTATCACATTAGAAGCTTAGGATCAAGTATTATCAATATAATAATGTGTATTTGCATTGCACATTTAAGAATTGTTTTAATATAGTGAGTGGCATCCAAATTTTGTGTTTTCGTTTTTAAAAAAATGCCCTAAGGTTTCCATGTTGTGGAATAATCTTGAACATTCCAACCTTGTTTGATTAATTTATCTGTAGTCAAGTTTTCATCAGGAGTTCATATTGATTTTGTCATGGAGACGTTTAGCATAAATTTCACAACATTAGTTCTTCAAACAGACAACAACAACAATGACAACATATCCAGGTAGCCTGGTAATTATTCATTAGGTTTGATTGGTACCCAGAGCGAGAGCAATGCAAATTTTTGTATAAAATTTGAAATGTAACTGAAATAAAGTATTCAATATAAGTATCAGTATAAAGTGCTTTGCTCATGACTATATCTTTTATAGTATGCTTTCATTGTGTTACTGTTAGAAAAAAGACAATAAGGGAATTCTAAAAATTGAAGAATTTGAATTCATACATGGACAACACAAAGTATAAACAAAAAACATTGAACAGGATATAATAATACTTAAGATATAACAAAACCATGCAAACCCTGAAGAACTCACTATATATGAATAAGCACATTTTGGAAGTGTGTCCTATTTATCTCACCTGACATTCAGTTGCACCTGCAATAACACACCTGAGAGACGCCACACAGATCATTTTCATAGTTGCTTGTGGATCGTGTGAAACTCTGTCCCATCTGTCAGTGTGGAAGCAAAGAGAAAGACCTGGATTTCTTTATGTTCTGTTTGATAATTGATAAATTTATTGGGCAAATTCAGGATTTGAAGCACCTTTTCAGTAAGTCATTTTGATACTCTTGCTTGTTTTCTATCCTATCAGAGAGAATAATATGTAACTACAAAATTCTATAAGAAATGCTATTTTTTGACTGAATGATGATGCATTTCTAAGGCCATGTCCACACATAGCCGGATCTTTTTGAAAATGCAAGTTTTTCCACCCCGCATAGAAAAAAAATTGCATTCACGCCGTTCCCCCTGGAGGACAACCTCCTTCACAGAGTTCTCCCACCAGCAGGCAGCATGACCCGGTCTGACCCAGAACTGACGTTAGCGTCTTTGGCGAGGAATGTGAATGAATGAATTAATAAATGTATAAACTTTATGACACAAAGAAAAAAACAGACAAACAAATATTCAACTGTCAAGCATGTTTATCAACGCGTCTTCGCTGTTTTATATCAGAAAATAGTCGGTTTCATCTGTGTTCATTCTGCGTGTATATGTAGAGCCAGCTCACACACACTAACGTCACAGTGGTTTTCACTGCAGGGATACGCCCCCCGGATAGAAAAAATTTCGGTTACAGCGCACTTCTAAATGATCATCATGGTGGAACGGTATTTGGACTTAACTACAACAGTCACTGACCGTCATTTAGCTGCTGGTATTTTGCATGTCCAGCTACATGGAAAAAACTTCTTAATACCCAGAGAGAGTTCTCAAAATTTTTGTAGGAATTTCCCTCAGCTAAGCCATCTGACGTCAGTGTGTAGCAGTTTAGGAAAGCATTATCAAACTGCAGTGCAAAATGCTCACAATCTGCAGCTTTCGTTTTGAAGTTGGCCCTGAGAAAAATAAATGCTGTTCAGACAACTGGCTTTTTAGTTCCTTCACCTTTGTCTTTCTCAGCTCACTTTTTGGTGGAAAGTTGGTGTCGTAGTTTCCAATAACTGTCCAAAAAATGGCACTCTACGTTTCCCTTCTTCCGTATTGAGATGGTAGCCTGGCAGATGAAGCAAATGCACTTCAAAAATGTCATAGTGAAAAATATCTACCAGAACTACCAGTCGATCACAATCGATGTATTGAGCACCCTGCACTAGAGGCTGTACTTGAAAAAGCTTGTTTCCTGATTGTGATCTTGCTTCATGTGAATTTTATTGTTGTCTTAGTATGACACTCGAGCTGTCCGTGACCGCCCTATGACCTCCCTTTACTTGCTGCCCCATTGGTCTACATGTCTGGCTGGCTTTCGTTTTTTTCTGTATTTATTTCTTCATCATCTCTACATCATATCTCTTCTGCATCATTTTAAGCTTTCATAATATATTGTGCTTCGTCTTTCCTCCTTTGCAGTTGACCCTCACTGCCTTGTCTTAGTGGTCAGTTCTGTCTGCCGTTCAGAGGTTAAACTGAGGCCATGACATTGAAGGACCGTGTGGAGGCAGTGCTAAATGTGGGTCTTCGGGTTCCCAGCATCATGCTGCTGGATGTCTTGTACCGCTGGGACGTCAGCTCCTTCTTCCAAAAGATCCAGCGTTCCAGTCTGTCCAACAATCCGCTGTTTCAGTACAAATACCTGGCACTTTACCTGCACTATGTAGGTCAGTGAGTCTGACACACACACACAAACACACACACTCCTGCATTAGAATGTCTTTCTCTGTTTTCAACGTACAGCATTTTACACACTTCATATTGTAACACATTTATTATTGCTACAGTAGTGAAGTTATCATGACCTGCAGTTGATGATTTACGGCCTATTTGACTGGGCTAACAGTAAATTGGCTCCTGTTCCGCTGACTTTATCAACAAGTCAAATGGAAAACCTTCTATCTTTTGGTTGGATTTGCATCATTTTTTCTCCAATCTAAAAGCTTATGTTGCTCATTTACAAAAGAAAACAAAAAGCCAACACCAAAAGGTTACCTCAGAACAACCTTCTTCATCAGTATTCCACTTTTATCCGACCTATTCCAAATTGTTTACTCACAAGGAGAGATAATACAGTTGGTTGTTTTGTGGACTCTCTTGTGTATTTTAGTATTTTTTATGGGAAACCTTTTGCCAGCAGTGACTTTTTTAAATTGACAAACATTTGTCTCAGGCACATTTACACTTACATCACTTTTGTAAATAGAAACATGGTGTGATATGAGATGCAACAGAAATACTTTTTTGTATTAGTAATTTTTACTTGATATTTTTCCCCATGCCAGTGGAGCCTGTCTGTGTTTGTTCCATTCGTCTAATCATTATGTGTGTATGTATGTGCGCGTGTGTGTGCATCCTGCAGGTTACATCTTGAGCTTGGTACTCCTGACTCTGCCCCGTCAGCACCTTGTTAATCTCTACCTGTATGTCCTCACTGCCTTGTTGCTGTTTGCCGGTCACCAGGTTTCCAGGTACACACGCACGCACGCACGCACGCACACACACACACACACACACACTCAAATGCACACGATAAAATGTTGAGATCTCATTTTTGTTGCTCTGGTGAATCCCTTGAGTTATAAAAGTTTTTGTTACCTGGTAATTTATATCTGATTTTAAATTTTTCAAGTTTATTCCATTAAGGTCTACAAAAATCAGTCCACACTCCCATTTCCACCAGCGAAGTGCTTGTCACTCTTAGCATTCCTTTATTGTTAATAAAGTACCTATTAGGTTTAGGTTGCAGGTAAAGAGCACAGGAGCAGTTGCATCTGTCACTTTGTCCACATCAATAATCCTGCAACTGAACAGTAGAATACTCATTCACTCATCCAACTTTTAGAACAGACTACCCCGCCTGTACTGACAACACTCATACATGCTAGGTGTGCCAAATTAAGTAGTACCTCATCTGGATTAGGCCAAGAATATAATGAGAGGTTTTTCTCATGGAATTAATGTGATTTGATATGTACTAACAATGTAACAAATTGAATTTGGTATATTAACCAATACATTATTGTTCAGCATCTGTTGTGTTGTAAAAGACCTTTATAAAGACATTTACAAACAAACTCCATGCCGATGGGATAAAATAAGATTTCCCATATAAATAGAACTGACAACTGCGTCTTGTCGTTTTCAGGGATTACGTACGCAGCGAACTGGAGTCTGGCTACGAAGGACCTATCTACCTGGAACCTCTCTCAATGAACAGATTCACCACTGCTCTCATAGGTATTACATTACATTTGGCCGTTGAAGACACACCTCTCTATTGTACACAAGGAAACATGAATGTGTCATACATGAACTCAGACAGAGGTGCCTTTTTGAATTCAAGTCTTCTGTTTCAGTTTGATCCCTCAATTCTCCTCTCCTTCAAGGCATCATATTCATGTTGAAAGTTCAGAGACGTGTAGACAAAGAATTGCAATTTCTTCTGTCACTTTCAGGGCTGTGAAAGTTGGTCGATGTTCAGTTAGAATATCAGGTGTCATAGAAAGTCAAGTCTTAAAAGGTTAATATCTGCCTGAATATGAGTAGGATTTTGGTAAGAATAGCTTGATTGTCAACATGATCTGCTGTTTCATCTAGAGTCACGCCTGTAACTCAAATCCTATTTGAAATGTATCTATTCCATATTTATTCGGCACAGTGTTTCCTGCGCTATATATAAAGTGACCATACAGGATGTTGATTCCAATGCCCGGCATGAAAATAACTTGGTCACAGAAACAGATTTAATACTGGATGTTTATAGGAGTGGGAGTTTTTATGAGTGTTTGTTTGGTTTTTGTCGCTGACATATTGCTTTTTACTAGACAAGAAAAATGACATTGCATCCGCAAAAAGTGCTAAAAAACACTTTTGCAGCAGTGTACACATTTGTTAGTGCTTGTCTGTTTATGTGAACGTGTGTATGTGCACCTTCTTTTAGTTTCCTCTTCTTTCAGGTCAGCTGGTGGTGTGTACATTGTGTTCCTGTGTGATGCAGACCAAGAGGATTTGGCTTTTCTCAGCTCACCTCCTCCCCCTGGTGGCCAGACTGTGTTTGGTCCCACTGGAGACAATCGTTTTCATCAATAAGTTCTCCATGATCTTCACAGGTCTGGAGGTCATTTACTTCCTGGCTTCTAACTTATTGGTACCTTACAACCTTGCCATGACTGCCTACAGGGAGCTGGCTCAGGTAATAAACTCACACCTCGTTTAGTTTTTATGGCGGTGCTTCAGCTGTAGTAGACCTGAGAGATTTCCTCAAGATGGTTTTATGTTGTTATGTCCGGTTAAAATGACTCCATTTTTGTGTTTCTGTCCTCCAGGTGGTGGAAGTGTATGGGCTGCTGGCATTAGGAATGTTTCTATGGAATCAACTGGTCCTTCCAGTTCTCTTCATGTGTTTTTGGTTGCTGTTGTTTGCTTTGCAAATCTACTCCTACTTCAGCACCCGTGATCATCCTACCTCGCGGGAGAGGCTCCTTTTCCTCTTTCTTACCAGGTGAGGTCATTGCACAGGTCAGCCTGCATAGAACATCATAAATTACAATCAGAGTCTGTAGAGCAGCCATCGCCACACGGCAGCCCACGGGCTCCATCTGGTCAGCTAAAGCTTCCCATCCGGAATATTAATGAATTAAAGAAGTATGCACAGCCAGCATTACTCACCTGTGCAAGAGGACCAGAAAGTCCTAAAAAGGCATCATCAGTGAGCCTACACTGATCAGCCAAATGTCTGTAACTCTCCAGTTAATCATCTGCTAGTCGATCTTCTCAAACAGAGCCGATGGCAGCTGACTGCCATGGACAGCAGGGTTATCCTGGAGATCACAAAGTCTTTGTATTAGATACAACGGGTGTCACTTGGGTTATTTTTTAAGGCAACCATTGTATTAGTTCTCAGACCAGTATTTTTAAATAAATAAAGAATATTCATTTGTCATTATACAATCGTACAGTGAAATTACATGGTTAGATGGAGAGTTGGACCTGGGCCGCTGCACCCTGGCCACACTTGCTGCTGTGGGCCAACATAACTTAAAGTTACTTAGATGCATGTTTTTTGTGGTAGTGGGGGGAAACTGGGGTACCCGAAGAAAATTCATTCAAACACAGAAGAGAGAACATGGCCTTTTCTACACAGAAAGGCCATATTGGGAATGCTGGGGTTTGAGCCCATGACTTTTTTGCTGTGAGGCAACAGTGCTAACCACTATGCCACTGTGCCACCTAATTTCGCCATTTTTGTTTATTTTGTTTAGAGATGTTGCGATACAGCCATTGGTTGAAGTGGGACTTTGTATTGAACTCAGACAATTTGTGTGATGTCATGGAATTCAGAGTTTAATCATACTAATTTTGACTTGCAAACATAACACTCAAAGTCAAAATATTTAATAATTTTAATAACAAAAATTAATGTTTTATTTATTTAGGTATTAATTTGACACATGTGCTGTCTCTAAAAAATATGGTTCAATGAAATGAAAAAACCTCCCTTTCTGGCCTCAGTATTGCAGAATGTTGTAGTACACCATACTCCCTGCTGGGTCTTGTCTTCACCGTCTCCTTCATCGCTCTGGGAGTTCTCACACTCTGCAAGTTCTACCTACAAGGTTACAGAGCTTTCATGAACGACAACACCATGCACAGGTGAGACGGTCCTGCATGCGTGTGGGTTTAGTGACGTCATTTGGAACAGGACTTCAGTTCAAACCACTTTGCATGTGTGCTTTTGTCTGTCTGCACAGGGGAATGACTGAAGGCATCACCCTCCTGATCCTCGCTGTCCAGACCGGCCTAATAGAACTTCAGATCGTCCACCGAGCCTTCCTCCTCTCCATCATCCTCTTCATTGTTGTTGCTTCCATCCTGCAGTCCATGCTGGAGATAGCTGACCCCATAGTCCTGGCTCTGGGAGCTTCCAGAGACAAGTAATTCAAACTGGTTCTTCATCTAGTTTCCACAGTATATATATATTATTATAGACGTTTTTATTTTGTGAAGGCTTAAGCCAGCATTACCCATAGATGTTGGTGAATTCAGTGTGTTAGTCTGGATTCTGATAAAATGTACTCTGATGTGAAGCGTCACTAACTCCAAACTCACAGTACTTTTACCTCCAACTGTACACAGCTGAAGTCCGTCATTACATGAACTGTAGACTTTTTTCCACATCATCACGTTAAACTAAAGTTCTCTGCTCTATATCGTGTTTCTCTGAATCGAGGTTTAAGTTCCTGCGGCTTGCTTTGCTCCATTACTGTTAGCTTCCTTTGCTAAACCCAACCCAAAGCACTTCTCCCCTGCTGCTAATGGCTGTTTTCATTTTAAATACAGATTATCTGGCCAGTGAGGTCTTTTAGGTGCTGACACAGCTGTAAAACAGTGTGGAAATAGATCTGGTCACGTAAGAATATTGATTTCCTCGATCAGAATGACCATCTGACACTAGTCAGAACCTGACTAGACTGTTTGAAACAAAAATAGTAATCATTGTGTATTCGCATAATGTCACCCTCCTGAAATAATTGCTGAAGTCATTCTTTAAAATGATTTGGGGTTTTATTTGCCTAAATCCTCAACAAATGGTTCAGTTTTTGTGTTTCCTGAAAAATCTCAAGAAAAAATAGACTTTGATAATAAAGGCGTCGATAATAAACATGATGCTGATGTTTCAATGGATGAAGCTGATTCTCTACTCTTTGTTCCTTCCTCTGTGTTTCATTTAGGAGTTTATGGAAGCACTTCAGAGCGGTGTCCCTTTGTCTGTTCCTGCTTATCTTTCCAGCCTACATGGCCTACATGATCTGTCAGTTCTTCCACATGGACTTCTGGCTCCTCATCATCATCTCCTCCTCCATCCTCACTTCGCTACAGGTAACAAACACACAGGTAGCAGTTCATACAGGGTGGGTTGATGCAGATACGAAGCACCTATTTGATGTTAAGTTTATCAGCAACTTAGATATTTAGCAGATGTTCGCAGGAACCTAAACAGAGAACAGTTTAAGTAGCTCAATACAATATAAAAATAGTTTTGAAGAAAGCACATTAAAAAATTTCCTGTTTTTATCCACTAAGTAAGTATATTTTATGATGAATGATCAAACAGAACTCCTAAACCCTGTGATCATCTCCTCCCACAGGTCCTCGGCACCCTGCTGATCTACGTTCTCTTCATGGTGGAGGAATTTCGTAAGGCTCCCGTAGAGAACATGGATGAAGTAATCTACTGTGTCAACGGGACCTACAGGCTGCTGGAGTTCCTGGTGAGATTCTGACACGTGACAAAAGCAAGAGAATCATTTCTGTGACTTCACCTCACTCGTCATCCTTCCCTACCAGGTTGCGGTGTGTGTGGTGTGCTACGGTGTGTCGGAGACTGTGTTCGGGGAGTGGAGTGTGATGGGCAGCACAATCATACTAGTCCACTCCTACTACAACGTGTGGCTCAGAGCCCAGCTGGGCTGGCAGAGCTTCCTGCTCAGGAGAGACGCTGTGAACAAGATCAAAAGCCTTCCCACAGCCAGCAATGCACAACTGGAGCAGTACAACGATATCTGTGCAATCTGCTACCAGGTAGGAGCCGGTTCACAGTCTGTGCGTCTGTGGAGAGGAAATGTTAAAGAATTCATTCCAGGTTTCAGTTAAATGTAGGTGTTTACTAAAGTGCTTTTGAAGCGAGGAAAATATTCCGGGAAAGATAACAGCGCTTTGTTTTGTTTCCTTATCCGTCCAGGACATGAACAGTGCTGTGATCACTCCATGCAGTCATTTCTTCCACGCTGGTTGTCTGAAGAAATGGCTTTATGTCCAGGAAACATGTCCCCTGTGCCACTTACAACTCAAGAGCCAAACGCCAGCTGCACCTGCCTCCAACCCAGATGCCCCTGCCCCCAACCCAGATGCACCTGCAGCCAATCCATGCCCTGCAGGACAGGACAAAGCTACATTCACGAATGTCAGGGCCGAGGAAGGAACAGGAGAGCAGGAGGGACATCGTGCTGTCACATCAGCTGGAGAAACCTCTTCCTCCCCCTGTGCTCCCGCGGCTCTGCAGCATCTGAATTCATCTTCATCTTCTTCTTCTTCAACACTTGTGACTGAATCTAAGAACCAGCTCCCCGCAGATCATCCCACATCATCTCCCACAGACACATTGCAGATGCCTCCCACCCTCTGTCACCATTCACCCTCACCTTCTCTGGCCCAGACAGAGATGAACTCTGCTGACCCTGATCCCACCCCTCTGCAAAAGTCTGGCTTCTCATTGGACAGCCAGGGGTCCTCTACTGGTCCTGCTTCTGAGGATCAAGGTCGTCCTCCATGCAGTCTCTGAGCCCCATCAGAACACAGATATACTGTACATGCATGCACATAGAAACATGCTTAGTAAAGACCCATCCTCCAATATTATATCTCTATTCTTCTAGACCATCAGTTGGATTTCCCATGATGTAAAGAAAATTAGTTCCACCATCCTCCCTTCAAACTCAACACAAAAAGGGTGAAGCAGTATTCTCATCTCATGTTCAGACAGAACCATGTTCATCATCGGGATTGTTTGGATTCCATTAGAGTCCAGACAGTCACCTTACCATTACATATTCAAGAAAAAGTTAGATTTACATCTTACCCATGGAATGTGAAAACCTGAATCAAACTGAATCCATCGCTCGTTGAACTTGGTTTCCTCGCTATCGACATGAATTATAGTAACATTTCACTTCATTTCCTTTCAATCGGCTGCATATTGTCCCACTCTGCCTTTGCTTGTGCAGCTTCCCTCTCATTGCTGTACATCCACCTGTATTTGGGTCCTCTCTCTAGTCTTCTGTGTGCCATGACCTGTGAGGTCAGAGGTTAGAGAGCCCTGAAGGACTTGCGACACTTGACTGTTGCTTTTTAAACTGTGGCACTAGTTTTAACAGTTTGGCATCATTAACACACACTGAATGAGTCGTAGAAGACGTCACCATGACCTGAAGTCTGGTGCTCCACAGGAGAGAGCTGGGCGGTGTTCACTGTAGTTCATGTGTCTGGCTTTCTCTTGACGTCCAGGTTCAGCGTTCGAATCAAGTTTGTTTGGCTGGTCCCAGCAAAAACTGTTTCACTTGTCATCGCCAAACTTTTGTATCAGTGTAAAGATGTTATTTTTAAGATAATTTTTACATTGCCACTTTATTGGATAACAGACAGGAAGGACATGGAAATATGTGGATCATGAATGATCTGGAAAAGGAGCCCAAAAATCTGTCTTTGCTGCTTTCCTGCATTCACGGTACTCATCCTGTCACAGCATTCAATCAGTCCCTGAGAGTCCTTCACAAAAGTCAACACTTTTATAGCAATAGCCGATTACCTGGCTCCAAGAAGCCAAAAGCTCCGAAAGCAGCCACATCAGAGCGCCCTTGTTTTCTAACACTGCATTGTCCAGATCCTCTGTCATTTTTTTCTTCACATGAAATGTGATTTCCAAAAGGTGTTTTATCAGTGCCAGCTAGTGCACCGAGTCTGAGCCGACTTCCTTACCGGTATGAAGTTGGGTCAGGCCAGTAAGACTTTTTTTTTTTTTTAAAGTCTGAAGATTTAATTCAGACTTCAAAATGTGACATTGCTGAATCACTTAGGTGTGGAGTTCACACGTTGCCACAGTTACCACAGATTTATTTCTCCCAATGTGCTCCACCCACTGTTTTACCTTCCCTGCCACCCCTCAACATCATTTCTTATTTGAGTTTCATTTGCACTAATATAGTTTTTACTAGCAACGCTCCAAAGCTGTTACGTGGGCAACCAAATCCCCTCTGATGTGTTTGTGTGTACGAGGAAACAGCTCCAGATGTTCTGTGTGTCGGGTATATAAATGTTGCTTTGTATGGCCTCTATGTTAAACCACGTTAGTGTTGTATTAGATCAGGGACGGTTTTCTTGAAAGCTTCCTGGACCTCCGATGTTCTTTCAATGCCTATGAACAAAGAAGGATGTTCTCCTGAGAAGCTTTCCAGACGCGCCCTGAGCCGAGACCTGCCAGTATTCCTGCTGCTCTAGTCCGTATGAAGCGTCCTGAAGCTGGTGTGATCACTCTGATGCCCTCTACTGGTAGGAGTGGGATCAGCACGACGCTGATGGGCAGGAGATGCGTTAGACCTCAGAAGTATTACTCAGCCACTGTTACTAAAGGTCTTATCATGACTTTATTGAAATTGGGCTGTGTTGGATGCAGGCTTGAAAATGAATACATACTAATGTAGGATCAAACCTGCCCAACACCATCTCAATATCTGTCAGTTTTTTTAACAGATAAAATGTAGAGTTTGATGTATTTTGCACATGTTTCTCTGAATGGCGATCATAAAGTCTTTCCTGTTTGAATGAAGAACATCAGCCGCGTTCTTTTTCTCTAAGTTCTGTTTTTAGAACCGTTGAAATGGTTCCAGACATTTTTAGCAACTTCATACTCACTGGGTTGTCATCTTGAACCATTTGAACTGTGTTGAGCAGAGATCACCTGCATGATAACATCACGTGCGCTGCACGGTGGTGACTGTCATTGGCAACTGTATGTAAATGCATTGCAGTATTAAATGATAAATGACTGCTAGAGAAACCTATCAGCTGTTGATTCGACATTTATTTCCTCTGTTCATATCCAGTGTCACCCCACCTTCTCATGCTGAGGTAGTTGAGACCCTACTTCCTGTGTGGAGTAAGGAGAACACCCGTCGACACTTTCCCATAAAGTCTGGTGACATCATTACTTTTACGCATTTCATTGGCGAGAAGTTAGAGAAACAGAATCTAGACACCACGCAGCATTCTGTCTACATATTTCTGTTCTGAATACATTTTTAATGAGCAGTTTGGAAAAAGATGAGCTGCCGTCGCCTCTGTCAGATTCCTGATAGCTGATGACGGTCAGGGCTGCTCTGACTGAGGCGCTCTGCAGATCCTAATACCTGTATAGGTTTTACTTATATAATAAAATAACTTGGTTTCATTGCAAAATTGCTGATTATTTTATTACCTGAGTCTACAGTTTTCGGTCTGCAGGATGATGACTTTGATAACTTTTAATGAATGGTTGTGGAAATGTTGGGTATATATGGAAGAAGCTTTTCAATGTTGCAGTACATTTAGAAAAAAAGGCATGTTTCCACACTTTTTCAACACTTGGATTGAATTTTTATATTTCTGTCATCAAGGAATTGAACTTTGCAGTTGATCTGGGTTAACAGGAGGATGTATTTTATTTTCAGTATCTGCTGTGTTCAGCTATTCATTACCTTAATCAGGTTCAGACAGTGACTGGAATGTGTAGTGGACTTTAATATAATAAAAATGAAGCGGCGACTCTTGGCGGAAGCGTTGGACGGATCCCTCCATGAAGTCTTCATCTCGGCGCCACCGCATGTAGTTCACCTGTTCAGCCACACGGTGGTGCTGTGGCGCTGCTTTGCGCTGCAGGTACAACTGCAGCGATAACCCGCTGCAAGACGAGCCCGGGTTTACTGTGTGAGTGACGTGGACACAAAAGTGACTTTATGTTGGTTTGAAGTTTCATTTCATTCACATGTCCTGTTTTACATGATCTGTTCGGCTCTTGCTTAAATAAGCATCGATTATATTTCACTTTATCAATATTTCTGATCATTAAACTTCGTTTTTGAGATACTTCACATCCTTATAGATCAAATGATATGTTTGGGTTTTTTTTTTTAATTTTTAAGAGATATTTTCTCATTCACAGTATTTGTCTTTGAGGGTAACTCTCGCTGACATAATCGGACTCAAATTTTAAGTCTTTCAGGAGTCCCATAAATCGATAATCGCTGATCCATTGCCTGTAGCTTTTGAATAATTGTAAAGATGATTTTTTTTTTCGCGCGATAATTGATCATATTTTTTTCTTGTGTATTTGAAACATTTGACACATTTACTCATGTGGGCACACGGAGAAAACATCTTCTCATGGCAGATATTTTTATATATACCAATCGATCCAGCAGCAGAGCCTCTTTAACCTTCATTCACATACATTTCTCTCTTCAAACGTGAACCCGTTTAAATATGGGCCGATCCGAAAGCGTCTCTCTCCCTCCACGCAGGAAACTGAAGCATAAAGACTCTTACTCTCCATAATCAAGGTCAAAAGCGTTTTTCAATAACCTTTGGGAATTAATCCCTGGAGCTGCGCCAGTTAACCCTGCCAATCATTTCCACAGCCAGCTGAATAATACAAAAGTTGCTGACCTTTTGCACCTCGACATATCAATACACTGTAGCTTTATTTTATTTAAACAGTTGGCAGAATTATCTATTAATATTTGGTTCGCATTCTCAGATCGTTTCAACTAACAAATGGCGTTAAAGGCAGAGACAAAGCGGGGAAACATGGGGACAATTATCCTCAATTGCGTTCATTGTTATTTGCAGCTAATTATTATTATTCTCCCTTTTGTTTGTGAGTGTAAAAACAGGCCGACAACAGCCGCAGCGCAGAGAGAAAGGAAAAATAGTGGCCTGAATAAAACCCCCATCCATAGGGTGGATGTACAGCCTGGTTTCTGGTTCAATCTACCAAGTGCCTCCATCCTAAAGTAGATGTTTGATTCCCGCAGATTGTTTTCTCTACGTTCATATATTCAAATTCCTACTGGACCACAATTAATTGACTTAATTCCTCAGACGCGTTTACAAACTTCATCTTATGGAATGAAAATCATTTTCAAGGCCGCGTCGTAAAGTTTCAATCCAAGGCTCCAGAATCGAAAGTGTGGAGTATTTTTTTATTCATTCATTTTATCCGTGGATTTTATCCTCATATTTCCGTGGGGGAAACGAGATGTTTGAGACAAACGCGACCTGAAGCCTTTTTAGAAGTTTGTATTTTTCCCATTATTTTTTCCATCGTGATGCTGCTGCCAAAAGTGAACGCGTGGACGGACAACATGTTTTCCCGCGTAACCGTTAATAATGAATCCACGCATTTCCAGAGGATTCATGTGTGTGTGTTAAATGTTCTTTATCCAGGCCGGAGTGTGTGTCCGGGCCGGGGATGAGGAGGAGGAGGAGGAGGAGGAGAGGCGCACCGTGGATGCTGAGCGGAGTGGACCTGACTCCACTCCCCCCTTTGTTTGGGGGCGTCTCCTCTCGTCCTGTTCCCTCCCAACATCTCCTCCGATCTCCTCCCCTCCCTCCCTTCCTTCACATCCTAACTCTCTCTCTCTCTCTCTCTGTCTCCCCCCCCCCCCCCCCCCCGGGAGAATCGTTTGGTAGAGAGAGGGAGCGAGAGAAGGAGTCCTTTGGGAAGAGTCCTCAGAGAGGAAGCGGAGTGGCGAGAGCTCGGGAGTCATCCACGGGAAGCAGCGCTGTTCTGGACACCAAAGCCCCCCCCCGCAACACGTCCCGGACAGGCTGGGCTGAAGGAGAACACTGAGCGCGAAAATTGGAAGAAAGAAGTGCCAGATGATGATGATGAAGATGACATTCAGTCTTGGTCTCTTTTCTCTTTGACACCTTCAGCTGCGGATCTCCAAGAGTGACTTTTTCTCCTTTAATTCCGCCCTACTGGAGATGTAAACTTCTTTTCAAGCCTTCACACATTTTGGGATTGTACTGTTCCGACACGCTGCCCTCCTTCTTTTAGCGCACACTAACCAGGACAAGAATCCTCTTGATTTCTGGCGAAGCGCTCCCGCAGCAGAAGAGCGCTCCCGGGTCGCTCCGCGCGAATCGGAGTCAAAGATCTGCAGGAGAACAAGTGCGCGTCTCAGGCTGGGAGAGACCCGGTCGTAGAAGGACACACGTCGCGCCACACGGGGGTTCGTTCATGTTTGGGATCCAGGAGAGCATCCAGAGAAGCGGCAGCAGCCTGAAGGAGGAGCCGCTGGGAGGCATGAACGCTGTCCGGAGCTGGATGCAGGGGGGCGGCGTGCTGGACGCCAACACGGCCGCCCAAAGGTGAGCTCTGCCCCGCGTGGAGGACCCACGCTTCCACCCTCTTTTTCAGTTACCGAATCAGGGAACCAGCGTGACAGGACCCCCGTAACACCAGGATGGACGACTTTGGATACAACCAAAGATTTGATCACTTTTGATTATTGTGCAGGATTTTAAATTCCAAAGGCACGACGGGTATCCTTTATAATTTAAAGAGTCACCGGTAACGCGTTGGAGTTTTACGCACAAAAACCGCGAGTCTGTCCGTAGTTCAGGTTCAATGAACTTGAATCAATAAGTGACTCAGAGTTAAATTTAGATCATTTTCTTTTCTTTTAAAATGAGGGAAAAAATTTTTACCCATCAAAGATTCAGTTTGTATTCATAGGAAACGAATTTCCACACTTGACCCGCAGGTCGAGGGGAGTAAAGGTGGATGAGTCCTAGATCATCATGTCAGCCCGGGAGGAGCGGTCAGCTGATATTTATAGAAAAACACCATTTGTGTTTCTTTACTCTTGATTTTAAAAAAAAAGAAGCTTCAGCCAAGAGGTTAAAACTGCACACATTTTATTTCCTTGCTTCTTGTGAGACCTGATATTTGTCTTAATTCAAAGCCAAAACTTTATCACCATTCTAACGCCGACTCATCTTCGCCTGTGTGTCCGCAGTGGAGTGGGTCTGGCCCGGGCTCACTTTGAGAAGCAGCCGCCCTCCAACCTGCGCAAGTCCAACTTCTTCCACTTCGTCCTGGCTCTGTACGACCGGCAGGGTCAGCCGGTGGAGATCGAGAGAACCAACTTCGTGGGTTTCATTGAGAAAGAGAAGGTGGGTGAAGAAATCCACGTGCAGTCGGATTATTTCTAGATTCCATATGAAGGGAACATTTATTCCTTTCTAAGGGCCTGATTTTATTTTTCTAAAGTTTGATTCCAGTGATGGAAATGATTAATGCCATAATTTAAATATTTACAAAGAAGTTATTAGTGAAATGTCTATTATTATTATTATTATTATTATTATTATTATTATTTTCATCAATTAAAAATAAGAAATTTCGATTAAAATGTATAATTATAGTTACGCACAAAATCTAATTTGAAAACTTTTTTCGATCCATTTGGTAAATTAAGAAAAAGTCCCGAGGGTCTAAATTGTTTTAATTTACAGCAGCATTGAACACACAACTACTGAACACACAACACTGAACACACAACCACTGAACACCAAAACCATTTGTTGTGTAAAAGCAGCAGCGGGGCGGGCGGTCCCTGAACACTCAACATGATGTAAATTAGACTAATTGCGGTGGGAGAATTCCGCGTTGAATTAATTTTCCTTTCAAGTATAACCAGAAATTACTGATGAATTAAAAAAAAAAAAAAAACAACCCACATGGCGTCAGAATCACACGTGGAGCGGTCTGCCGCGCTTTTGTACGTCCGCTGCTCACTTCCATCACACGTTTATTTAAAGCTCGATGGACGTGGACAACTCAGTAAGTTAAGTGTAAAGCTCTGCAGACCTGCAGGTGTTTCATTAAAAAAAAAAAAAGATTTATTTATTCTTATTTAAAAATGTGTCAATAAACAGTTCAGTGTTTGTTGCTTGTGTTAAGGAGACGAGTGGGGAGAAGACCAATAACGGGATTCATTACCGGCTGCAGCTTCTTTACAGTAATGGTGAGTAACAGACCCCCCCCCCCCACACAAACACACACAGACAATATATATTCACACTTGACATTCCAATCATCTGATTGGTTGTCATCTGCTGTGATCCTGGGATAATATCTGCACACTGGAAGCAGCTGATTTCTCATATTTTGTCTTAAAACACCCCAAAACAAAACAGGACACCATGCACCACCATCCTGACAAAACATTTTATCATCACAGGAGTTACAGTGTGGAGTTTCATACATGTGTAATTCAGTCGACCTCTGGGTAAACGTCCTCATCTCAGAGCAGCTGCTGTGGGCGGTTTTGCTCCGGCTTTATGGCTTCATCACTGTCACTGTCCCTAAATGAGTTTGTCCGTTGCGAAGTGGGCTGGGTGACAGCCTGAGCTGTCGGGTGCATGTTGTTGTGGTTGGATGTGGATTGTGGTATTCAGGCCTATCATCTTAGGCTGCAACTGGGAGGGAAACAACAGGAAACGTTCCCTCTTGTTTGAAATTAAGACGTTACAGCAACTGTTTGTGAACATGGATTATTGCTTTTATCCTCAAGCATTCCTCAGTGAGTATGGACATTTAAATCAGTGTTTGATGGACGTCAGTATCACAGTTAAAACACCAACAAAACTTAATTCTCACATCATTGACCCCTAAAAGAAGCTCAGTTCGTGTTGTCTATGCAGCTTAAATAAAGCATGACTATTCCCTCTCAGTATTTAGGATTCATCTTGTTTAAATAGTAAAAGTCACTCAAGTATTTCATGCATTTTTCATGTTTTCGGATTCATAAATGTATGAGAGCATTCTGGAGGGCAGGAGTCATTCATTATCAGTTTTTATTTAACTTCAATTTCCCAGTGAATTTTTCTTCTACATTGTTCTGTATCTACGTCAAGTCACGCTTTCCTTCTGCATCCCAACAGGCATCAGAACAGAGCAAGACTTCTATGTTCGACTCATAGACTCCATGACTAAACAGGTACACACACACACACACACACACACACACACACACACACACACACACACACACACACACACACACACACACACACACACACACACACACACACAGAAGTCTGTCACCATTCCTGTTACTTCTCTGACGCTTCACTGATCCGCCGCCCTCCTCTGTCTGCACACAAAACGCTTGTTTATGTGTGCATGATTCTGTGGGTGGGTGTTTCCACTCAGTGCCCCAACCCACACACACACACACACACACACACACACACACACACACACACACACACACACACACACACACACTACCCTCCACATGTCTCTAGGCGCTTCTTGCCTGTACTTCTCTCGCTGTGATTAGAGCGAGGAAGCAGCGAGCGGGTGTTGAGGAACAGGGCCGTTATTCTGCTGCTCGCAGTGGGAAGTGGAAAGATGCAAACAGCACCTCTGGGATTTGATCTGCAGAGGAGTCAAGCACTTTCTGATCACATCCAATTTTTCTTGTAATTTTTGTTTTTGTTTATATGTACCCGCTATGAGAGAGATGAATGTCGACTGAAGGCTTATAGATGTGTTTTCTGGGTAGTGTGAAGAGGTGTGTGTGTGTGTGTGTGTGTGTGTGTGTGCGTGTGTGTGTGTGTGTGTGTGTGTGTGTGTGCGTGTGTGTGTGTGTGTGTGTGTGTATTTCTGGCAGGCATGAGGGACTACACCGTTTTTAATAACGCTGTTTAGCTTGAGACACAAAGAGTGAAAGTCAAGAGGAGGAAAAGGGGAGTTGACCTCTTGTACACACATGCACGCACGCACGCACCCCCCCCCCCACACACACACACACCGGTGGCCCTAATAAGGAAACAGAAGTTTTCTTCTGTGTCTGTTCAAACATCTCTATCAGATGTTAGGATTTAAAAGACGAGAGCAGCTCTGGTGAATTTAAACTTGGAGGAGAACAATCTTCTGTGATGACTCAACCTGCTGACAGGTATTTTAATGTACATCCAACAGGTAAACTGTTGATGTTGATTTCTTCTGGACTAAAACTTGATTATCTGCTGATCCAAAATGAAGACAACCTGACACAAAAGAGCAGCGATGTTTTTCGTTGTTGCTACAATCCAGCCTCACAACACAACCGCGTGCAACAGTTTGCTTAGTGCTTCTATAAAAACATATTTTCTTCACTTGAAAGTGGAAATGGATAAAGCTAAACCTTCAAGCTTTATTGTGTTACTAGTATCAGTATTATTGCTGGCACTGCTGTTACAAACAAACTTTAAATCTTCCTCAGAGTTTCCATCAATATCAGACAGAGTTTATTCATTTATTATATATATATACAGTTGGAATATGAAGCGGATAGAAACGGTGTCGCGCTACAAACCTAAATGGATCACAGTCCACCTCATTTTCCCAAGAGATTTCACGTCTTTCTATTGGAAGACAAAAATGCACAGTGAGAGCAAGTTTTACAGGGAGATGATCTCTAATGGTGCCATTATTCTAAAGCCATTACACTGTGTAATAAACTTTTCCACCATAATGATACCTTGAAGCCAAAAATCTTGTCCATTAGCAGTTTAACCAGTTTGCCTTTTAAAAACATGCCAGGAACTCTCTGGAAACGGGCCGAACGCAGGGCTTCCAGCCTCGCCGTCTCAGTAACGGCTCATCAAAACAGCTTCACAGCCACCTCTCCATTTCTTTGCATCCTCAGCACTAAACCCGACAGGTGTGAAGTGGATTTGATGAAGGGCCGCTGAGGAAATGGAAGGGCACATGGACAGATGGAGATTACTTACATGTGAGTTAGAGATTCAGGTTTGGCAGGAATTCCTGAAATCTAGAGACTGTCAAAGGTTCAACAGGCTGACACGTTCAAGTGACAGCGATGAGAATAATTACCTGCTCAGTTCTCCCAGTCTTTCTTGGTTGTAACTCTTGTAAGCTTTTTAATATATTTTATAGAAAAAAGTCTCAAAATACAACAAAGCTGAAGCTTTGAGTTCACATTTTCAGTAAGAAAAAAATAATCAAAAAAACTTCAGAACGAAAGACGCAGGATTGAACTGAATACCAGGATTATGTAAAATATTATATATGAAACACAGATTATTTCACAAACACATGACAAAAATGACATTTTATACAGTCAAAATGCAAAATTTCCTTTTTGGTTTTAAAGATGTGTGTCGTATTTTTGTTGCTACGACTCTGAGATCATCGATTCCTTTTTTTGTTTTCCACATTTTTTTAATTGTGGTGCTCATGCCTGACACTTATTAGTTCTTTCTGCTGCTTTTGCAATGTCTTGCTTTGTGTGATGACACTTGCTGATTGTGCTTAACAGAGAATCAGAGCGCCTCCTGTTGTCTGCAGCGGCACAGCGCTGGTGCTGGTTCATCGTGGCTCTGTCCCGTAGAATAAAGCGTCTGTCACGCGTCCCCATCAGATCACCGGCTCTGGAGCTGACTTGACACTAACGCAGGAGGAAGTCTGTTCCCCTGCTTAACAGCTCCTTGTTTACATGCCCACATGTCACGCTGCTTCAAAGGCAGACGGCAGAGCGGCGGAGATGCTGCATGAAAGGCCTGGTGAGGTGGAGAGAGGGAGGAGACAGGAGGAGGGAAAAGCAGATACAAGATAAAGCAGAGGCGGCGAGGTGACAGTGTGATGAAGACGCCGAGACAAACGTGGGCCTTGAGAGGGAAGGTAGAAGTTACGCCATCGCTCCAGAGCCTGTTGACGATGGAGAAGATAACAAGATTTAAAGTTATTTGTTGTGTTGTCGGTTTAATCCCAGATTGAAACTCCAAGTGACTCAGATTACTGAGCTGTACTTACTGGAAATACAAGTGTTTGTTTTAGAACTATTTCTCTGATTGACATCATGATGGAGTAAGGGGCCGACCTCCTCTAGTCCACAGTGTTTGAACAAGGTGATTGTTGGATGTAGATATGAGATAAGAGGGAAGTGGGTTGATAATAAGTGAAGCGAGGAGTGGGTTCACATCCTTTACTCCACATCAGAGCAAACAGCCGCTCAGTGGAGGTTTTACCTCAGATTGGTCCCTCAGTCCCTCAGAACTCAATTCAGCTCCAACCCAAGTTATAATGAGACACATCCCAGAACAGCTGCCCTCATTATTCTTGGAAGTAAATGAAAAAAAAAAAAAAAGAGTCATGAATCTACCTTTTCATTTTGATCTAGTCCAAAGGCTGCTTGTTCTACTTTTGACACAAAGAATTTAATTGAATTGATTTTTTTTTTTTTAAAAACTTGATGAAATTTTTCCATTAATCCCAATCTAAAATCTAAGCAGTTCTTCCCTTTTTTCCAAGCTTCATCCGAATCATCCAGTGGGTTTTTCTGTAGTCCTGTTGACATTTATGATCATATTGTAGTCAAATTAAGAATGGTTCTAATAAGCTGTGTTTTTAGCCTGAGTTCTATTGGTGGGATGTGAACATGATGTTTTTAATTCCACAAGATTTCACACAAAACTATCCGTTTCTGCGGACACCCCTCATCCATCCTGCCAACTGGGGTCAAGGAAATACAGGTGAAATCTCTCCCGTCCTATCGGAAAGTGAAGTGAACTGTGTTTTATGTTTTGTTCTGACACAAAGGTGATAGATTTCAGAAACATAATGTACAAGAGAATTTACTGACTTGTTTTGTCTGGGGGTTTTTTTTTTTCTCGTTTTTTTTTTTTTTTTTACGGAGAGCTCCGTGACATCAGACCCAGTTCTGTTAGCAAAGATAAATGCCTTCGCTGAGGAGGGACTCATTCCTTGTGTCTATGAGAGAGAGAACAAAAGAGCCAAAGAGCACAAAAAAGAACAGACAAGAGGTTGAGCTGACACCGATGCATCTTCATCGAGGATAGGAAACAAGTCGAGATCTGGTCCACTGTTTTCCCATGATGCAATGAGCAGGTCTGATCATAGACGCAGACCTACAACTAAAAATAATGTCCTTTTCTGACTGTTCCATTTATTCCTACTTTTCCCTCACTCATATTTGCTTTTTCTCACATTGTAAAATATAACAGCTGATGTCAAGAGGTTAGAGAAACGGCTTCAAATGTCGCGGCTGCTGCATCGGTGTGGGTGGGTTAATGCTAGCCGTTCGGTTTTGGCTGCAACCAGTTGCACTGTTTTCAGCTTGGATCTCTGTTTATTTTGCTCCTGAAGAGATTGTTCTGGTTTGTCTGAGGTTACACATTGGTGTCTACTCTTCCATCACCCCTTCTCATCTTAGACAGGTTCTATTGTCGAACATTTGTTTTGGAAATGTTAACATATCACCTGCTCTGTTTATCCACTTTTTGCAATTTCTGCTTGAGTTTAAATTAGTTTTTTGTTTCATTAAAAGTCGTGCCTGAACAGCCTGGAGGCGAGGACCACCAAGAACTCTCCAGTCTTCCAGATTTGTCATACGTGTTCTGCAGATGAAGTAATTGCAAATACATGGAAAAATTATGACTGAATGGGGGCCCTAAAACAAGTAGGGTCTTTAATTCCAGAAAACACAAAGGCTCCTGGAGACAACCAGCTCCGTGGTAGGAAATGCTTTAGGCTACAACAACTTGGAGGCCTCAGACTGTTCAGCCTGTAGCAGCTCTCCATTAATGCTGCAAAGCTCCAAGCCGGTTACAGAGGACCATGGAGGGCTGTAGTTTCTACAAATGAGGGGCTCAGTCATGATAGGGCCCCATTTGGATAATACTTGCCCAGAGGCCCCTGGTGGGATATTCCTCACTAACACACAGGCAAGATTTCTACAATATTTTTCTATCCACTTCTTCAACCACATCATCCATCAGTTCCTTACGTCTCCTCTTCTGCCAGTGCAAACACTTGAGTCTGAGCTCAGCCCTGCTAATGAATTTATGAATATGTTTTCATTTACAAACTCAACCCAAAGTTCACCTGATGGCAGCAGGTCGTCTGAGCTTTAGCTGAGGAGACAGTCAAACTTTTTCAACCACCCCCTCCCCCTCCAAAAAAAAAATCATTTTGTAACTTTGTAAGAGTTTGGAGCAATGGATCACACTAGAAATAACGGCACAGACAGGAAATGTGCATTGATTGATAGAACGCCTCGTGGCATGTGGCGTTGTGTGCTTTGACGTTAAGCTTTCTTAGCAGAAGCAAGAATATTGTTTAAGTGCAGCAGGGAAGGTATTTACCTGAGGAACAGAAGGTATGACTGCAGCTCTGTGAAGGTACAGCTTTGTTCCTTCTAACTTTAGATTCACCTGATCAATGTGTGAGCAGATGAGACACCCTTATTTTTCTATCTGATTTTTTTTTCTTTTCCTAGCGAGGTGTGGAAACAAGGTGGAGGTGACAGACGTCGGTGTTTTAGTACGAAGTTGAGGTGTTATCTCTAAAAACCTGTGCTCCTTGACGTGAAGTGGGATCCAACCTGCTAACCCAACAACACTCCCAGTGTTGTTAATCTGAAATGAAATCCCATCATGCGCACAGTGATTCTGGGGGAGTGTTTGTTGTCACCCACCACCATGAACAACAAGATCCAGACCAGTATCCAGATCTGGGAGATTAGAATCCTTATTTGTGTTTTTTCATAGTTCAGTGGAGTAGAGCAGGAGAAACATGGCGCTGCTTTGGGGGAGCGAGAATCCAACCAACAAGCTTCTGATTAGTGGATGACTGCTCTTACCTCAGCACTGCTATGAGAGTAGAAGTACCTGCTGGTATTTCTACTGCGAACGTGTCTGTGATGTAACAAATACGTTCTTCTTCTCTCTTTGTAGGCCATTGTTTATGAAGGCCAGGACAAGAACCCAGAGATGTGTCGTGTCCTGTTGACACATGAGATCATGTGCAGGTGAGTTGACCTCTCCTCTCCTCTCCTCTCCTCTCCTCTCCTCTCCTCTCCTCTCCTCTCCTCTCCTCTCCTCTCCTCTCCTCTCCTCTCCTCTCCTCTCCTCTCCTCTCCTCTCCTCTCCTCTCCTCTCCTCTCCTCTCCTCTCCTCTCCTCTCCTCTCCTCTCCTCTCCTCTCCTCTCCTCTCCTCTCCTCTCCTCTCCTCTCATCCGACTTACTTTGTTAGTCTGCAGAAAGGTGCCACTAATCACCTCTCCATACGCGATGCATTTCTTATTTTGTCACCCTCATTAACCCCCCCACACATACACACCTAGACTCATTCGCACACATGAAGCCGTGTTGTTGAGGAAGATGAGTTTTAGCTATCAGAGTCGTTGCTTTAATTATAATCTAAAGATGAATTTCTCCAAAAGTAGGTTGGAAGAAAAGAGCTCTATTTATAGAGGCATTTTACCAACCTATGCTATACAATGTTGTGTGTGTGTGTGTGTGTGTGTGTGAGAGAGAGACGAGAGAGAGAGAGAGAGAGAGAGACGTCTGGTTAATTAGGACATAGAGAAACTCATTAGTCAATCTGAACCCTCCTGTTGTTTCATGGCTAACTAATGGGCCTTCCTCCACAATCTGACTGTAAAATATAGGCAGAGTCTCAAACACACACACACACACACACACACACACACACACACACACACACACACACACACACACACACACACACACACACACACACACACACACACACACACACACACACACACACACACACACACACACACACAGTAGGTATATGAACACCACAATTATAAAAATTCAAATTTAGCACATGAATTAAGTTGTTCGTATTCCCTGACCTTGTCACCGAACAACTTTAACTATAACAATATAAATTGGGGTTCTATATGCAGAAGCAGAGGGATTTTAGCTCTGAAATCAGGCACACTAATTTTTTATTCCATAGCTCACTGAAGGATCCTCAGGCGGTTTAGCTGCACAGTTTTTTGGAGAACCAATTTAAATTCTGATTTGATTTATAAGAATTTACGAATGAATTGTGTTAGGTTAAAGAATTTATTGCAAATTATTGTTGTTTATCTTGTGGAGAAGGGTTCCTAGACATGCATGAGCATGTATGCATGAATTGAAATAGTTATTATTATAAGGTTTCCTCAGTTATGTGGCAGAATACAAACACTCGGCTGTCTGCAACAGTGGCTGAGGTCAAAGTTACGGCTGTTGCCTTGTATTCTAACATGCTGATTCTGCAGCGGGGGCCTCAAACACAACACACAACTATAGAACACACACCCAAAGAGCTCTGGGCATCCATTAATCAGTGGGGTTCATTGTCACGCGGTGCTATTAGCCATATGCTCCCAGACAATCTGCCACTGCACTAACCCGCATCGCAATCCTGGTCAGGACTCTGCTACCGATCGGCTTTACTCTCGATGGATGATAGAGGTGACCAGACGGACAATAGTAATGATAATGTAGAATCTACGATATCAGAGGTCCCCTGAAGTACCTGCAAAATTTACAAAATCTCTCACACTGACAGGACTTGTACTTCTACTCCGAAACCCAGTCAAGACACACAGATGTGTATCTTTTACTATGTAATTCTATATGTTTAGGAAATCGATGAGATGACCACTGTATTGGATGAAAGATTCCATATTGTGTGCTGTGCAGTATTTTATTGCTGTTTTCATTCCACTGGCAATTAATATTAACTAAATCATTTATTCTCCTATGTGTCTGATTAATTTATTCAATAACTGGCCAGGAAATAACTCCCGTAGTCCAAAAATGACACTTTTCAAACTGCACCGACCAACAGTCAAAACTATTATTATTAAAAATAAACTAGCTGAAAATCTACAACGTGTTAATGTTTGACATTTTACCCGCATTATGTAATAATTTCAGTTAATATCCCACCACTGAAGCATCGTAAACACACCGCATGCAGCCGGACATTTCTTCCACATGAAGAAGGTGAAAATGGCGTCATCATCTCATAGAATTGAGACTATTGTTTAAAAGTGCATGTGCATTTATGTATGTGTGTGTGTGTGTGTGTGGTGGAAGGAGAGGAAATGCATGGGGTGGTGGATGGGGGGGGGGGTAGATGATTAGATCACCAGGATCCAAAGCAATAAGTGCTACATTACCCCCGTCCTGCCCCTTGCTTTCCTTTCCTCTGCCCCTCCATTTATAACATCTTCCACTCTGCTCCTGTCTGCACTTCCTCTGCTGTCCTCCCTTAATCTTCCCTCCTCATGCACCCCTGCCCTCACCCCTCCTGCCCCCCCACCCTCTTCATTTTCCCTTTCCCTTATCATCGGTTTCCTCCTCTCTAACCTCTCGGTGGTGCTGCTCTGTTCTTTGACAAGTTTTCAAAGTGACCCAGTTGACGGAGCGGCAGAAAGGAAACGATAGAGCCGCTCGCAGAAAGAGAGGCAGGGCAGCCAGTGGTGGAGACAATGTTAAAGGTGTAACATATCAGCCTTCTTTCTACCCCTGCCATCTGTGACAGTGGGAAACCTGAGACGTCTCCCCCTACTCTTCGTCCCACCCTCTTGTTCAAGCTTTTCCTCCCATGCTCACCCTTTCACTCCCCCCGGCTTCAGTTTTTTGCTCTTGCTCATTATTCAAAATTGATGCATGCAAGAAAGCTTTGACAGACTTGTGGCACACGTTTTGTTTGTGTGTGTGTATATGAGTGTGTGTGTGTGTGTGTGTGTGTGTGTGTGTCCCACTCCTCCTCTGAACCTAAGGCCCCTTCACCTTCAGCAAATTTTATGTTTTATAAATGACCAGATGTTATTCTTGCAATACATAAAGAACATTGTCTCACAATTGACACGACAGTTTTTCGCTATGTTTTGACGTAGAATGTGTTTCACATTGGACGTTTCACTAAAATGATGGTTTGTGCTTAGAGCTGTACAAAACTTCATGGCGCTCTAACACAACGTCCTCCTTTTCTCCTGACGGATAAGGGTCATCCGTATTTCCACGAGGTATCACTATTTGACTCAGCTGACTGATGATTGGTCAGTGCTTTTGGCAGAGCATCTGTTCCATTCTAATGGTACCGCAGTTGGCACCAACTCGAGATGCAGCGCAGCAAGAAGAGGTCATTGAAACTGGAAAAGATCCACTGATAAAATATCATCTTTCTGCGACAAACAGAATAGATTAGTGATCCATGAGGTTGTGTTCAGTGTCCCAGAGGACTAAATCCATCAGTATCTTATGTTAACAAATGTTTTAAAACCTCTAATCTAAACCGCTACAGTATTTTCGGCACTATAAGGCACACGGGATTATAAGGCGCACCTTCAATGAATGGTCTATTTTTTAAAAAAAATTCATACATAAGATTATAAGAAATTGAGAACATTTAAGGCTTTTAGGTGCGCGGAAAAAAACTGTAATCTGTTTTTAAATGGCTGAACTCAGCAGCTGTTTATTTTCTGAAAACCTCCTCCTTTCAGACCACGACAACACCTGCTGTGTCAACCGATTGTCCAGCGTTACGTTTGATCAGTGTGAATTGAGCGTTAATCTCTCTGCATCAGTGCATACACAGCACGTAATCTGCACATTTAAATTTGAACTCCCAGGTAACACACTGTATTTTCCCTCATTCTTCTTCCTCTAACTCTTGTCTTCTTCTCTTCGCAGTCGATGCTGTGACAAGAAGAGCTGTGGGAATCGTAATGAGACACCCTCAGACCCCGTTATCATCGACAGGTACTGTTCCTCACTGCAGAGACAGACAGAAACGTTTAAGTCTGATGCTGAACACGAGTCACTGAAAGCTGCAGGAATCAAAGGTTTTACACGTGTTTGATTTGCAGCTCGGTGTCCAGTCGGTGATGTCATCACTGGCCCGTGCAGGGGTTTATGGGTACAAATCAGCTGCTCCTTTGCGACATAGTTTCTGCCAGATTCAGGCACAGACAAGTACGAGCCTGACTTCCCATGAATGTATGATATGGAATATAGAGCTGTTTACGAGCAGAGGCTGTCTCTCATGTTTACATTACCTACCTGTCTGTCTGTCTGTCTGTCAAGGTGGAGGACTGAATCTATCCCTCTCTCAGCCCTCCTCCCCCTCCGCCTCTCTTGTAGCAGCACAGAAAAATGGGTCATGAGCAGAAAAAAGTGACAGAGAAAAACTGAAATGAGATCCAACCTCATTTTAGTCTGATTTCTTCCTGGCAGTTGTTGTAACCCTCCGTGAGCAGGTTTGTGTTTGGAAGTGAGATTCACAGTGACGGGAATGACGGAGTGCTGGTTCACTCCCACCACACTGGTACCATAGCAATAATGATTTTTATTAGTATAACAAGTAGAAGAAGAAAAAAAAACAGATAAAAAAATGGATGTCTTTTGTTTTTAATATGAGATTAAAGCAAATGTTCGTCATGTTCTCACTCCCAACTCACACCCCGAGGCTTAAAACCATCAACTATTAGCATCAGTTTAAACATTATTCATATGTTTCTAATAATATTCGGTATATTTCTGAAATTAGAACAGTCACATCACCTTAGGTGGATGTATCCTAAGTTAGTAGCCATCCCTGCATTGATTAAACTGTCTTAGTTTAGCTAATTTAGCTCCAGTTTCTTGAAGAAACACACTCTTCACACCAAAAATCACATGCAGTGATTGCATCATTGATTATATAATTTTCTTATGAAACTAAAATTCGGCTTGATCAAGATATGAGAATAAATATCTAAGACCATTCTGACACTTTATACAATGAAGTGTGAAGAAATATTTCTGTTTTGTGCCATCTAGTGATCTGTGTATTTGTTTTAAACAATCTAGCCCCCTGTAAATAACTTTCTATACATGTTGCATTTGTAAATAGTCAGTTAAAACCTCCAATGACAGTGAATTTTGCATTGAAAAAATTTGGTATTGACATTAAAACCTGAGTTTCAATTAAAAACAGTGGCATTGAAATATTTCTAGTCATAAGTTGGCGGTGAAACCAATGCTGGGCTCTGAAAAGAAAATCCACTGCTGTTGTGTTTCACAAAAAATCTGATGTTATCGGTGATAGCTGGTAATAGCCAACGTTCGAGCGGGTTCCATCTGACGTCTGCCGGACGACATCTGAAAGTGAAACGTGACGTTATAAATTTACAGCATTAAAAACACGCCAGAGAAAAGGGCTCCTCCTCTCCTCTCCGCTCCTTTTTCTCACACATCCCCCTCGTATATTTTTGGGACCATCATGGAATGCTACACACAACTGTATGTCATTTTCACTGTGCATTTGTATGTGTGTAGGGCGTTATAGATTCTTTACACCACAGCCATATTATCCTGTTTTGTCGGCTATCTCAGACTTATCAGCTTACACCTCATTATACACCCCTGGCAGGTGTGTGTGTGTGTGTGTGTGTGTGTGTGTGTGTGTGTGTGTGTGTGTGTGTGTGTGTGTGTGTGTGTGTGTGTGTGTGTTGATTGTTGCATTGGGTTGTGCCACTGAAAGAATAGATGATATTCTAGACACAAAGTGACATAATAGATCTATAATCATAATGTCTGTTTGAGGCATGAATGTTAGGTGTCTTATTGTGTGTGTGTGTGTGTGTGTGTGTGTGTGTGTGTGTGTGTGTGTGTGTGTGTGTGCGTGCGTGCATGCGTGTATGCGTGTGTGTGTGTATGCTGTGTTTTATA